>NC_141033.1:18203796-18355648 GCF_052040795.2 Danio rerio
AAAATTCTAAAAACAAAAATGCTTGTTTTTGCCTATTAATCTCCTTTTATGTCACCTAAAACAATTATTTGAGCCCTGATGTCAATTCCAGTAGTCATAGCAAAACATATGAATAAAGGGTAATTTTTCATTTTTATTTTTATTTTTTTTTACATTTGCGTTCAGAGATGGTCTTTTGAATACCTCAGTTGTAACGAGTTGTTATTTGAGTTAATGTTGCTTTTCTATAAGCTCAAACCAGTCTGGTTATTCTACTCTGTCCTCTTGCTTCAACAAGGCATTTGTGCCCACAGAACTGCCGCTCACTGGATATATATTTTTTTATATTTATGGATATTTTTTACAGACTTCTCTGTAAACCCTAGAGATGGTTGGGCTTTTTTCCCCATTCTCTTGCCCAGCTTGAACTGCACCAGATCGTCTTGACCAGGTCTACATGCCTAAATGCATTTAATTGCTGGCATGTGATTGGCTGATTATAATTTTGCTCTACGAGCAGTTGGACAGGTGTACCTAATAAAGTGACTGGTAAGTGTATTTTAAAACAATTATTTTTTTTATGTTAGGGAATTACCCATGGAAACTTTGATTCAATCGAGTTTGGTATATTTCCCTTTGGCCCACACCCCTCCAAATTTGGTTTTTGCCCCTTTATAAGAAACAGTTTGCGCACCCCTGCTATAAACTCTTTTTTTTTTTGAGGATAATCTTTGGAATGAAAAAAATTCTAAAAACAAAAATACTTGTTTTTGCCTATTAATCTCCTTTTCAAGAGTTCACACTTAGCTGATGATTGATTATAAGCAAGTTTGGCATGCTGTCCCGGGAGAGAGCCCTGAGCTCGAAGGTTCTTGAGCCCTGGGCTCCCTCCCGTTTGGAGGAAGAGAGGGGAGCCTTGAGCTCAGGTAGATCTCGACAACTCCCCCTTGATAAGAGCTGATGACTAAAAATTGAATGCTATTACAAGATATGCTGTGTTATAAGATTACCTGAATTGCAAATTTAGATTTATCAATTTACTTGTTGTGCATGTTTTTGGAATGTGGGAGGAAACTGGAGAACCCGGGGAAAACCCACGCAAGCACGGGTAGAACATGCAAACTAAACACAGAAACGACCACCGGCCTGTTAAAGGACTAGAACCGGTGACGTTCTTGCTGTGAGGCGACAGTGCTAGTCACTGGGCCACCGTGCTGCCCTATGGAGGAAAAGGTGAAAAGGTAGGGGTGGAAGGGGGGATTCTTCAAATCGAAGATGACTGTAGTGAAAAAACCCTGGCTCTTTATAGTGGGTTAGGAATGGCCTGATTGGTGGATCATGCATGCTAATGCAGAACCAGCCGTGTTCAATCATAATCACATGCTCCTCTCGAAATTGGTTTATGAATAAACTTCACTTATGTCACCTAAAACAATTATTTGAGCCCTGATGTCAATTCCAGTAGTCATAGCAAAACATATGAATAAAGTGTAATTTTTCATTAGTTTTTTTTCTTATTCTCTAAAGCTAAAAACAATGGAAAAAATACTAAATTCTCAAAATATT
Organism: Danio rerio; assembly: GCF_052040795.2. Taxonomy (NCBI): domain Eukaryota; kingdom Metazoa; phylum Chordata; class Actinopteri; order Cypriniformes; family Danionidae; genus Danio; species Danio rerio. Next base: position 18,205,342 of record NC_141033.1, read on the forward strand.
TTTTTCTGCCTGAATTGACTAAATTAAGCTATTTTATCATTTTGTGTGAACTATCCCTTTAATAGTCAGATAAATCTCTTTTAAATAGAATAATATCAAGAGGCATTGTTAATGTTTGTTGATTTCGCTTTGCTGTTGTTTCTCTGTTGGCGTGTGCTGTATATGTGTAACATGACTCTGTTCTGTGCCATGTTGTTCTCTCTCATAGGACTGTCACTGTTTGCTTGACATTGCACCTCATGCTATTGAAAGGCTTCACAGCGTTCACATTTACCCAATCGTCATTTTCATACGCTACAAAAACGCAAAGCAGATAAAGTAAGTTTTCACATCCTCCTCAACACATACATATCAAAATAATCATAAACTGAATTCTTGGATGTCCTTGTGGACCCTTCCAAACACACATACACGCGCACACACTCTGTTCAAGGCCTTCTTGGCACATTTTTATGCCAAGAAGTTCCTGTGCGCTCCCCCAGGGCCCTGAAGACATTTGGGAAATGGAAAGCAGTTTTACTGTGTAGGCTGCGTTTGACTTGGAAGAACTGCTGTTAAACGGATGAATATCTTGTCTCCCTTTATATAGATATAGGACAAGATATATGGCAGCGTAGGCAGCCGCTTCACTCTTTCTGTCTGTGCCTCCTTCTTTGGTTGTCTGCTGAAGGTCACTTTGTGAGATTCCAGACCTGGTTTATCAGACAGGCTCAGTTAAAGGGGATATGTCACAAGAATTTGATTTTTCCATGTTTGATTGCTATAATAGGTTCCCTGATGCATCTACCAACCCAGAGACTGGCTGCAGCAGATAGAGATGTTGGTACTCGGAAAAAAAAACATTACAAATGTTTTGTTGTTCAATGTACAGGCTGCTTTTTACTTAATGTGTTTGCTTGAGTGCATGCAAAGAATGTGATGTCATTTTATCATGTGTGTGCGACATTATTTTGGCTGGCGGAGCTAATGAAATTTTTTAAGGGTGCTTTCACACCTTTGAATCGATTCAGTTGTTCCGAAACAGAGATTACAATTGTTACATTGTTGCTCTTTGCTCTTGGAGCGGTTCGCTTTCACATTGCAAAGTTTCTAATCGAACCAAAATAGCTAAAACAAGTCACGTGCGAGTAAACTCTCCTCACATTGGTCAGAGTGTCAGGGTTTATTTTGCAGCGTCCCGCTAAACTGTTAGGAGAGGTGGTGGTTTGGTGGTGATTGACAGGGTGCGCGCGCGCGCGCGATGTGTCTGAGAAGAGATGCGATGGGGAGGGGTGAGAAGGGTGCGCGACGTAGCCTATTTGAGGACCGGGAGGGAGACACGAGATTACCGGGAGATCATCACTCGTTTGCGGGCATCCGGAGACTCGCGAAACTTCCCGCCATACTCATAATTCTCTCTTCATATAGCCGTATGCCTATTACATATCCATAAAACACTGTGATATAACCGCGCTCAGATCGGATCGCTTTCTCACTGTAATCGAACCGCTCCAGGGTTCGTTTCAATCGAGCCGAGACCACCTCATTCAAGCGATCTCGGAGCGATTACTTTGGCACGGAACAGAGCGCGATTGCCCTGTTCTCATATGCCAAACGAACCGCGCTAACTGGGCAATCGAGACACGTTCCGAAACAAAAGTGTAGGTGTGAAAGCACCCTAAGACTCAAGAGAACAATTTGCGTGGCGCCACATTTCATTTGAGTTGAATATGAATCAATTTGAAGAGATTTTTTCTGAAACGGGTACGACTGTACACACATCTTTATGATCTGTCCACGTATGATCATAGGGATAACAAGATGACCAATAATTTGTGACTTGAAATTGCAACAGCTGTGGGAAAGGACAATATTTTTGTAAAACAGTTTGGAAAAATTTGAGGAATAAGTTAGTTAGAGCCAAAAGGAGAGGCTATGGCAAAAAAGGAGACCCAGGTGGTTTTGATACACAATGACAGAAAAATATATATTTTTCATCATTTATTGGTTTACGCTAATGTATATATTACAGTTTTTAATTTAAAACTGTTTAATAGTTACAAAACTATAATTAGGCAACAAAATATTTCTTTGATAACTGGAAAGGAAAATTTTAACCTATTAGTGTACAATATCAGGGTTTTAGCAGGGTCTTAAAATGTCTTAAATCCCAAAATCAAAATTTTAGGCCTTAAAGTCTTACATTTACTGAAATATGGTGTTGTCGGTCTTAAATCTTTTTTTAAACAAGTCTTAATTTTCCTTTGTTCATGCATTGCTACCCAATCCGGCCAAAACCCATACAATCACCAAAATTCCATCTCAATAAAATGTTTTACTTTTTATTTAAAAGGTACATTTTAACTCTATTTATCATAATGGTTTAATTATTTTCCTTACAATAACATTTTTTTTAAAAGTGCTCTATGTTTTTACAGACCTGGACAAATTGTTGTGCATAGATTTAGTTTATTATAGTCTTTAAGACTTTTAAAAGATTTTTTTTTCTTTTTTTAAAGATTTTTGTATTGATACAAGTAGAGCTTGCTTGTTTTTACACAATATTTAAAATATTTTGCTATGGAATATGTATATAAGCATATATATATTGCATTATCAAATGTATTAAATTATAATGTTTTTGCAAATAAAAATCTCTTCCATCTGGGCCATTTATAAAATTCCTTAGCTTTTTTGCCCTTTATGAGTCTAAATTTTCATTTATTATGGTCTTAAAGATGTCTTAAAAAGTCTTAAATTTAACTTGGTGAAACCTCCAGAAACCCTGAATGTACCCATGCCCTATTTTTCTGGGCTTTACTGGTGATAATGGTCAGGAATGTCAGACTATTATTGCCTTCTTTTCATATAGGCAGATGACACAATCTAGCCAGACAGTAATGTGTGAATTGTGATTTTTTTTTTTTCTAATTATTTAGCAAGGTAAAACTGTGATTTTTCTTTAATCTTTGTGATTTTTAATTAACAGCCAGAATTGTTTGTATATTAGTATGTATTATGTCACACACATAGGCATAGTAAATATAACACACTGTAGATTACTATATACTTTGTAAATAAAGTACACGTTTTTAATATATATTAGATTTTTCATTAAGGCATGACTTGCACAATTAATTTATTAATTAATTAGTTTAATAATGTTTTGTTGTTATTAATATGTTAATAAACCTCAATAGGTAGAACTGTCCGACATATGAACAAAAGCAAGTGATGCATCAAAGATTGATTTAAAAATCTTTAACGATATTAATGATATGATGGAAACTTCCTACATCTATGTTTATCCATCTGATTTTACGGTTGGTTTGACCGCCCCCTGTCATTTAAAAAAAAATGTCCACGTATCAAGTATAAAACACTCGTCTGTTTTGCGAGGAGCTCGATGTGGCGCCAGGCGAAAGTTTAAGCATCAGCCTTACTAGTGAACATATGAGGACATATATAGACTCCCAACATCCAAGTCACTCAGGACATTGTAAAATTATTAAATGGATGTGGTTTTTGAAGGAAATGTGCCAAAGAATGTCAGGTTAGATATTTACATATCAGAATGTCATAAAAATACAGGGGTTTACAGTGAGTTTATAACAGCTAGGGGTGTTGTCAGGAAAGATGTAAAGTGGAGTGCATAAATGCTGTAAAACAAAAAGTCATTGAAAGCATCACATTTTAGGACCTATTGCATTTATAAACCGGTTATTCCATATATATTACACAAAACAAATAATATATTCAATAACATACACATTCTATATATCTCACAAAGCAAATAATGGCTTTTCTTTGGCTCAGTACAAGTAAAGAAATGTTTTGCAAGCAACAGTCAACATGTGTTGGTTTATGTTTTTATAAAATTTTACCTCATCTTTGAAAGTAGCTCAAAATATTTTATGAAATATTTTATTTTTTGATAGCTCTGTTTATTTAGTCGGATTGCATCTTAGACTGTTGCTTGGCAACCACTTCCCTATCAGTACTGGGACAAAAACAGTTTTTATTTGCTTCATTTTACTATGAACATAAACTATGTAAATGAATTGACTGTTTTATCAAAGCAAAAGCCCATGAAGTTGTGGCTTGCCATGAATTTATAACAGCAAAGGGGTGTTGTCAGGCAAGATGTGAAACCGAGTGCTTCAAACCTCATTAGCCTTTATAAATTCTGTAAAACTAAAATCCATTGTACACTACCTTACAAAAGTCTTGTCGTCGATTCCAGTTGTAGGAGCAACAAATAATAACTTGACTTCCAGTTGATCAGTTGGAAAAGTGTCAGAAGGTAGATTTTTTTGATGAATCATCTGTTAAACTGCATCCCAATCTTCAGAAATACTGCAGAAGACCTATTGGAACCCGCATGGACCCAAGATTCTTAGAGAAATCAGTCAAATTTGGTGAAGGAAAAATTAATGATTTGGGGTTACATTAGCCGTGTTTCCACTATCGTGCCTAAAGCGAGCGAGCCAGGGTGAGCCAAGGCCAGTCGCATTTCCACTGTCACTTTTATGGCCTAATCAAGCCAAAGCAGGGCTTTCTCGGGGCCAGCGGCTGGCCCTTTTCGTCCCACCGAATACCTTGGGCCAAAGTGGGCCAGCTAGGGCTTCGGGGCAAAGTGAAAGGAGAGGGTTACACTAGTTTTCTGATCGCACATGATTAAATGCGCCAAACAAATAAATAAGGGAAAGAAAACATTTTGCCTTATAGACTGCGGTTTTGTTGCTTATGATCGCCCTTATGTTTCCCTTTAAATGCAAGGCTGTTGCATAAAATAATAAAGTTTTAATTTATAAGTGACTTTGCTCCATCCTCCTTGATGTTTCAATAACGCATAATAATCTTTACACTACATTAAAGACACAGCAACCAGTAAAAGTTTTCAAGAGTTTTTTTGTCAAGTTTAAAAGGTGTGTTTGTGCGCGTTTAGATTCCTGTATGTGAATGTGAGAGCGAGCAAAAGAGCGCTTCCTTCACAGCTCTCTTGATGCCACGAGCGTTTTTTTTTCTGATTTTATTTATTTTGGAGATAATACACAATATGAATACAGCAGAAATACATACTTTACAAATTACGGGTCCACTTTTGTAGGCTCAAAACAAAAGTGTCATATCTCGATAAAATAGCCTATAAGCTATATTGAAATAATTTAAAGAATTACAAATATCGGATATAATAAAATCGCTTTAAATAAATAAACTAATATAAAACAAACAAAAGCTAGCTATAACAATTTAGGTATATAAAATACATTAATCAAACCGTTTTAAAGCCATATTAAACTTTCGTTTCACAAAGGCATCTCTAAAAAAATGTTTTAGATATTTTCTAAAAACAATAAACACCAGAGGAGGTTTGAAATATTATTTATAAAGTAATTTGATGTGATGATATTAATCAAATCGTGCAAACAGAGCATGTTTTGGGTGAGTGAAAGCAGAAACTAGGTTACCCTTTTTCTGTCACGCAGTCCTGCTTCATATAAGCCACTTCTAATACCAAATGATCAACTAGAAGTTATTATTTGTTTTTCCTAAAACTTATAGGTCACAAAGATAGGTGACTAGACTTTTTGTCAGGTAGTGGAAACCGCAACTTTTTGGGGTTTATTACTTTTATAAACTGGTTATGCCAAATGTTACAAAAGCAATAAAAATATTTGATAGCATATAAATAAATTCCAAATATTTCACAAAGCAAGTAATGTTTTTTTCTTTCAATCAGTACTGATAAATGAATGGTTGCCATGCAACAGATATCAGGTTTCAGTGTAGGTTTTAATAGTATTTTACTTAAGCTTTGAATGCGGCTCAAAATATTTTATGAAACTGATAGTTCTGGTTATTTATTCTGATTGGCTCAGTTGCATTGCAAGCTGTTGTAAAATACTCTACAACATACATCCGAGACTGTTGCTTGGCAACCATTTCAGTACTGGGACAAAACAAAATTATTTGCTTTGTTTTTCTATGAACATAAACTATTTAAATGAAATAACTGTTTTATCAAAGCCATAAACCCATGAAGCTGTGGCTTCATTAAGCAGAGTGAGCTCACTGCTTTATTTTGTGCCAGACTGCATCACTAATGAGGGGTCAGTTCAACACTTGCTTCTAAAAGATGACTCAATACTAACACTTCATGCTCCATCTTCATAACCAAAAGACTTCATATTTTAGAAATGGTTTATTTTTAAATGTTTTAAATTTAAAGGCACACATACAAAAGTTATATGTTTTTTCTTATGCTCAATGGGGCAAATTTGACTAGCTCAAATAAATGATCTGTGTGTATTTCAAGCTGAAACTTCACAGACACTTTCAATGGACACTAGAGATTTATTTTACATCTTATGAAAAGAGGCATAATATAAAATCTACTCCAGACCGCTAATATGCATATCCTGGGTTCACAGCCTACTGTACTGATAGCTCTCTAGGGGCGCGAGACTTAAAAGGACAATAAATCCCAGCTTTATTCTTCTGATAGCTCTGCATAACGGCGCCTTGAGGTCTTTTCCACACTTCCTTGAAGAGTAGTCAGAGCGCTAATGGTGCAAAGTCGTCCCAGCAGAGGTTTTTAAATTGGCCATTTCCCTGAAGGATTAGAAAATCACTATGGGGATTATAAATACAGGCTGTCTTTGACCTGCTCACAAGCACCTTACTCCATACAAAAGCATATTGAGTTAATCTGTCCTGCAGTTGTTAGTGTGATAACAATGATGACATCATGGCTTGTACTATGACTTGCACATGCATTTTTTTATACTTTCGATGAAATCTCTTACAAACACATATATGTACCAGGATTGTGTGGCTTATTAAATATTCATGATATTCTGGATTCTGTGCGAGTATAAAATGAAGCTATATATAGCCAGGATTTTCATTCAGCCTCTGTATGGTGTAATTCATGTACTCAAATGCGTTGGTGGAATTTGTGTGTGTGTGTGTGTGTGTGTTTGTGTGTGTGTGTGTGTGTGTGTGTGTGTTCATATATTTGTGCATTATTGCTTAAACAATTTATTTTAGGTAACAAATCATGCTATTAACTACCTACTAGTTTTTAGGATATGAACTGTTCATTAGTAGTAGTTAAAGTAGGATCTTATTCTGCATCGCTAATCCTACCCAAAACCTAAACCTACCTTCTACCTTATTAACTATTAATAAACAGGTGATAAGTATTTATTAACCTAAAAGTGTTAGTTCATAGCAGAAATCAGTCCAAGGCACTCAAAAAATTTTGGAAAAAAAGTATTAAAAACCTGTAATCTTATGGCTAATCTTCAAAAAAAAAAACTGCGTTTCGGCTGAGATCTGCTTTCATCAGAGTAAAAGTGAAAAGGTGCATCTGGAGTTTATTTTGAATGCTACAGTCTCATGACTCATTAAAATATATATATATATATATATATATATATATATATATATATATATATATATATATATATATATATATATATATATATATATATATATATACTAAACTAAACTAAACTAAAATAATATATTAAACAAGGTTAACTGAATAAAAATATTGTTAGACATACTGTGAAAATTTCCTTGCTCTGTTAAACATAATTTGGAAAATATTTAAAAAAGAAATAAAATCAAAAGGGGGACTAATAATTTTGACTTCAACTGTATATATATAATACACTTAACTTCCAATATATGGATGTCACCTGAATACATTTTGGTGATGCAGTATATATCTTTCATCATGTTTATGTACATGGTGTCAGCGAGTTCAGGATGGTTAAGGAATGCTTTCTAACAGGTAAAAACAGGTCAATTTTGACATTTTCCCAAAAACTGTTTACGTCCAACTGAGCTCTATTTTAAAGCTGCAGTCCACTTCCAGATAAGTGATTGTTCACAAATAACTTTTGAGCCATTTTACATTAACTTTTGTTTGTTTTTTGTCCTATTGTGTCCTAAAGTGTTCATGCCCATTTACAGCCTATGCTGTTGTATGATCATTGCATAAACACAGGCATTAAAATGACAATAATATCACTTATCCCAATCTTTTCTATGACAATATATTGCACACAAAAAAATATTTACCGTGACAGGCCTGGTTGTAGTTTATTCTTGTAATGTAATTGTGTGAACTCTGAATGAGTGTTTCTGTTTTTCTGTGTGTAGAGAGCAGAAGGACCCGATTTATCTGCGGGATAAAGTCTCTCAAAAACATTCCAAGGAGCAGTTTGAGATTGCACAGAAGATTGAGCAAGACTACAGCAAGTTCTTCACAGGTTTGCCTTCTCGTCTGCATAATACAGTATGTTATAATATTATAGGGATAGGTCGCCCAAACATTACAAGTTACTCATTATTTACTCATCTTAAGGGGTCACGAAACACCAAAACACATTTTTTGAGCTGTTGACAGTCGTATGTGTCCCACACTGCTAATTAATTAACTGCTATTAGGACACATATATTTCACTAAAAAGTGAAATTGGTTGTTTTTGCGTTATTTTGAGCAAATTCGTACTTCCGGTTTGAAACTAATTTTTGAAGCTGCGTCACGGCCATGAGATCTTAGCGTGTATTCCAGCGTGCAGATTGGACGTTTGTGCCAGAGTGTCCCGTATTATGTCTCTGAGTATGTTGCATTCATTCATGAGTATGGCTTGGTTCAAACCAATCAGCGCTTTCTATTATGTATGCGCTGCAACTTCATTAATATGCATGCTAGCTTTTTTAGACTATACCTGAAACAGTGTTCAGACAGCAGAGAGACGACACACGTCGTGTTGCCAAAAGCTGTGGGGAAAGAACAAGAATTGTTTGGAGATACGGGTCGCCAGTGTTGCTTTCATAATGTGAAGGTTTTGTTTTCATTTTCTCTCTATGAGCGCGCTGCTAGATCCGTAGACGTGACGTGTGGCAGAAATGCATTTGTTTGGAACATTTTTTACTCGAGAGCATTTCTCATCAATGGTGAGAACCGGATTTACTGCTCGTCTCCTTTAAAAAAGACGCAGCTCCAGTATGAGCTGATTGTCCTGTCTATAGATTCGGTAAGTGTGTGCGATCAGCGCCCTTTCTTTGTTCATTCAGATGGCAAAGTTATAGTTCGTATGGTCAGCTGTACTCTTTCAGTGTTTAAAGACAGACCTTAGTGAAAATGATTTCTAAGTTACTTAGTTTACAGTACGTTTATACCACTAAAATATTGAAAGATCAACTGTAAATGCTGCTCTCTGTGTGTGAACACTGTAAGCAAACTTTTGCCGACTGTTGTGTTGAATTTTCGTCGTATTTTACAGACGTGCAGTATCAAACATTTCACCGTCATTAAACGTCTTTCTCCCCTGCGTGTGTGTGTGTGTTTGTATTTCCTCTGTCCTCAGCGCATGCCCAAATGGCAACTCCCATTTTTATTCAAACCCTGCCCATTTTCCCACCCCCGACACTCCCACCCAAACAGAGCTAGACACACCCACTTTACTGACTTTTTCCAAACTAGTGGTATGAAAACATTCTGCTGAAATGGGGGGGTTTCATGGCCCTTTATAATGATTTCAAACATTTGAGTTTTTTTCTGTTGAATACAAAATATATTTAGAAAAATGTTAGAACTATTGAGTTCCATAGTAGGAAAACAAAATCATTGGAAGTTGATTAAATTTAGTTTAATTCATCTTTATTGTATAGCGCTTTTACAACATGGATTGGGTCAAAGCAGCTTCACATTGTGAATTGAAAGTGTCAGTTCAGTTTTCAGAGTTTAAGTTCAGTTCAGTGTAGTTCAGTTCAGGTCAATGTGGTTTAAACTGCATGCGCCGGAGGCTGGAGAATGCTGGACGTCAGCTGTCCCTGGAGTGTCACAGGGATCAGACGCATGCTCTCTACTCCTCCATGACCACCACAGCGGTCGCTCAGGATACGGCCTGGTCCAGGATTGTGAAAAGCATGGAATCATCTCTTCACAGGTCTTGGATCGGATCAGTGGCACTGTATAATCTCAGGGGTCTTCAGAATGAGTATCCTCAGGTGGAAATAGAGAATAAAGAGAATAATTAGCGCAGCTGCTGTTCATAGTGTATGTATACGAGATGCGTGGAGCACATTCATGCTCATTCCGCTAGGTGATGCATTTAGTGTATGCTTTACTAAAAAAGATAGGTCTTTAATCTAGTTTTGAACTGTGAGATTGTGTCTGAGCCTGGAACATTATCAGGAAGACTATTCCAGTGTTTAGGAGCCATAAATGAGAAGGCTTGAATACCTTTACTCAATTTTGCTATTCTAGGTACTGCTAGAAGCCCTGAGTTTTGAGTTCTTAAGGAGCGGGTTTGTATTGTAGCGAGACAGGAGGTTGGTTAGATAAACTGCAGCAAGATTATTTAAAGCTTTATAGGTAAGAAGTAATATTTTAAAATCAATACGAAACTTAACAGGCAGCCAGTAAGGAGGTTAAAATTGGGGTCATATGGTCATATTTTCTAGACCTGGTCAGAATTCTGGCAGCTGCATTTTGTACTAGCTGATGTTTGTTAATAAAGGATGCTGGGCAAACAAAGCATTACATTACATTTGATGCGTTCAGGTTTTCAGTATTTGTCCAAATGTACTTTTCATTTGTGTTTAGCAAAAGAAGAAAAAAAAAACTCAAACAGGTTTGTGAAAAGTGAATGATGAGTTTTCACTGTTGTTGAACTGTCCCTTTAAAATGCTGTATTGTTTTGAAGCAGATTTGGATTATGTTCATTTCATGTTCAAGTTCATTTTTTTATAAAGCACATTTAAAAACAGCCTCAAGACTGACCAAAGTTCTGCACATAAGACAGGGTAAAATAAAGAGACAGATTATAAAAGCATGAGAATAAACCAAGACAAGAGAAACACAGAATAAATTTAAAAATGAAGCAACAGAAAAGACCAATAAAATAATATTAAAAGGCCAAGTTGAATGTTACTAATAGAATATATCAAACAGGACTTTTTTGACTCTTGTGTGTGGTTTGAAAATAATTGAGGACAAAAACATCAGTTCAAAAAATCATCATAAATGTCAAATCAGTTTAAGTTAGTGACACTGTTAAATGAGTTAAATTCGACCCTATCCCGTTTTTTTTGTAACACAGATCAGATCTGTTCTATGACTAAAAAAAACATATGCATTCGGATATTCAGAAATGGGTTTCAGGCCTCCTTCATATGTGGAACTAAATTGGATATGTGACAATCATGTAAACGGGCAGATCAGATTTATTGAATCATTCCGTTTTGTACGTCATTAAATTTACGACAATGTTGTACTTCACGGTTTAATGATGTAGAAGGAAGAGCATGTGGGGAGGCACTAATGTGGTAAACAACAACAACAGAGGAAACATGGAGGAAAGTGGTCAGTCACTTCAATTTACTCCCACCAGACCTAAGATCTCTCTCAAATCCACAAATTCCTCTGAATGGTGGAGGACACCATAAATAAATCATAGGCGCAAGCTGCGTTAACAGCTTTTTCCCTTCTCTTCCGCCTCAAAATCATTTTAAAGTTGGATGAACTTCGCATGTATTTCACAGACCTAAAAATTGGGCATCAAGACTTGACAGTGTAAACCAAAATGCCACTTGTTGTGGGACATATTCAGTATATCAAACAGTATATATTAAAATTTAATTCATAATGGTCTTAAAAGGGTCTTAAAAAGTCTTAAATTTGACTTGGAGAAACCTGCAGGAACCTTGAGTACAGACATATGAAACAAACTCTAATAATTATAATTACAGCATTTAGTTAACTTGGCCTGCTGTCTAAAACAAGAAGATGGGAAAAAAAGATAGCCAAAATGCATGACCTTTTCCTCACTAGACACTGGAATGAATTATTGCAGTTTTAATTTGAGACTTTTTTTGTTCCGAAGTTCCAGAGTGTAACTATTTTTGTACCTAATTTAAACTAGACTAACAGGGTAAAATATTTATAGTTCAATAATAATAAACACCTTTTCAGTAAATTGTTGGATGTTTGCATTTAGCATTTAGCTTGAAGATTCATCCGCGTCTGATTACTTCATAGGCTGAAAAACAATTTTCTCCCACATTCATGTAATGTTAGGATTGTGGGGATGGAGGTGAGATGTCATTTTTGAGAGACAATCAAATACATCATGTGTGGTGCGTATGCATCATCTATAAGTTATGTAAAACAATAAATTGCAAACTGAAATAAAATTCATTTGATTATATGCTTTCAAATTTGATGCTTTATGAGATTATTTATTGCAGAATCGCGAAAAACTGTTAAATACTGGGTATTCTGACGTCGTTACATTTTAGAGAAAGAGAGAGATGCTCTCAGACACAGATATACACACATTTCAGTCAGATACCACTTCAAATACTTGCTTTTTAAAAAATGTGAACTGAACTGTGACAAGAATTGAGTGAATCAGCGTGACTCATTCTGTTTTTGCCTGTTTTCTTTTACAGGTATCGTTCAGGGAGGCACCTTCCCTTACATTTGCACTCAGATCGTGACTATTGTGGATCAGGAACAGAGCAAAGTCTTGTGGACTCCACTGGGCTCTCCATAGGGCTCTGACACTTACAAACACTACACTTTATACACTACAACACACGCAAAGGTACACTAACGTTACGAGCGTTGCATTAAGATAGTGATTCTTTTGTTTTGTCAATATTCATTTTTATTACGTTATTAATTGTAACTCTTATTTGTAAATGTATGTATGAGTGTCTTAAGTATGTGTGTGTGTGTGTGTGTGTGACAGAGGACGATAGCACTGAAGTATTTGTTCATTTCCTTTTGGTCTTCCTGACGGGACATGTTAAAGTTTTAGCAATGCTGCATTTAAGACACTCGTTTACAGAGCAATCAGTCGGTGAATTGTTTAACGTCTGCCTGAATGTGAAGTTTCCCCTTGTACCCAAAACGGTATGCGTGACACCCTTTCCACCCTGTCCCACATATCAGCTCAAGGACTGAATCCTCCTCGTCTTGTGGTTTTTATGGTGGCCAAGTTAGTTGTGTAGATGTCAAGTGAGCGTTGCTTCGAATCGTAGTGCTTCACTATTGAGCTGAGACTGACAGCAGCTTAAGCGGTTTCTACGGGCCAAATGGAAGTGCCTTTGGAGATCCACTGAGCGTATGACAATGGCATGAGGTGAAAGCCTGGTATTTAAACAGTAAAACTTCTCCGATTGCACTCCAGGGCTAGACAGACCACTGTGTTCTCATAGCAGAGCTTATATTTAAAGAGAATATCCCACGTAACACTTGTACCCGCCGAAGTACGGGCGCACACGTATGTGTATGTATGCAATTTCATCAGAATATATAGAAATATATTTACTGTATTTTTACTGGGCTGTAGGCCTGGGGAGCGTGACAGAGTGGTCACGTCTTAGCAAATATTAGCATGTTTGTGTGTGTGTTTGTATGAGAGAGATTGTGCGAATGCACGTTTTTGTGTGTGTGTGTGTGTATGTTTGTCAGTCACTTTTATATGTACTACACGCTAAAAGAGAAAACAAAAAAATCCTAGAAAGAAAAGTTGCAGGGTAAACCTGAAATGGTTTTCTTAAAACTGTTTAAATGTTAGTGTTTTTTCATTGCTATTTAATTGTTTTTATTATTATTATTTGTATTATTATTATTACTATTCAAGAGTCATGATATGTCTCATGCAGACCAGTAGCTCCATTATGTGCCAAAAACAAGTTTATTTCTTTACATTTTTTCCTGTTTTGCACTTCCAATGTTCTGAACCCTAAACAAATGACTGTTCACAGGTTTCCAGTAGAATGGAAATAGGTACTATTATTTTTATCGTAAGCTATTATTCATGTGTATCACTCCTGTTCCGTACATTTCATCGACTGCCTTTTTAATGAAAAAAGAGAAGAGAAATACTGCATAAAAAGGGATTTCTTATTGCACATATACTTTCACGCCAAGACATCAGTCCATTGGGTTGAAATTAGGAAATTTGTCAAAGTGAATCTAACGTCTAACTATTGTTCTGAATAGCTAGCGTACGGTTTGAAGCGAGGGATCGAGTGTTTAGAACAACTTAGAGCGCAGGTACCATTTCCGTTGGGATTTCTTGTATTCCAAAAGAATGTGGTTTGTATGAAAATGTCATAAAATGCGTGAATAAAAGTCATTTTCTGTATCTCACAATGTCATTAAATGGATCAAGATGGTGTGTGTTTGATTGATGGCCGTATTCATTGTGCTGCAGGCTGAGATCTCCATCATATTAAGGGTGTCATAGAGCTGCTTCCACAGTGCCGCCTGCAGATTGACAAGTGCTGTAATTGAGTGTGGAGCTATCTTATTTGTTGCTCCTCCTCGAAGTTGAGGCACTGTGTCTAACCATGGGGAAGATATGGTGTTAATTACTGGAACTAAGGTGAGCTCTCAAACAATAGCGGCGGCTGTACGGCTGTCAGCTTCTGTTTGGGGTGGAGGAGTTGCTGCACTAGGCTGTTAAACTTGATCCTTCATGACATGATGTGTCTGACATTTTCACAGTTTTTGTTGATAAATAAAATAATAATAATTTGCCAAAGAGGTTAGCAAGTACTAAAAGTTTCTGTAGTTTTAAACGCACTTGCTTTTATTATTTCTCACAGACAAGCAGATAGGCAGACCTTGACAATCCACAGATGAAAAGAGAGAGATAGGCAGTTATAGATCGATGGAATCACAAGAAGAGATGGATGGACAATAAGACAGGTAGACAGATGTATTGTAAAGATTGACAGACTAAAGGACAGCAAGGTTCTTGCTCAGTTTGGAAAAGTGTGGAATTTAATTTGAGTCATTTTTAGGTTTGGAATAATATGACAAAGATATTTGCTCATTCATAGTTTTATAAAAATATCAAATAAAAAACATTCTAAATATACAATTGACTTCAGAATTATTAGCCCTACTGAATCCCCCCCCCCACTTTAATTTTTGCCCCATTTTCTGTTTAACAGAGAGGTTTTTTTAACGCATTTCTAAACAAAATAGTTTTAATAATTCATCTCTAATAACTGATATATTTTATCTTTGCCCTGATGACAGGAAATAAGATTTTACTAGATATTTTTAAAGACACTTCTATACAGCTTAAAGTGACATTTAAAGGCTTAACTAGGTTAATTAGGTTAACTAGGCAGGTTGGGTTAATTAGGCAAGTCATTTTATAATGATGGTTTGTTCTGTAGACTATTGAAAAAAATATATAGTTTAAAGGGGCTAATAATTTGTCCTTAAAATAGTTTTTAAAAAATTAAAAACTGCTTTTATTCGAGCTGAACAAACAAACAACTGAGACTTTCTCCAAAAATTGAAAATTTCCCTGCTCTGTTAGACGTAATTTGGGAAATATTTTTAAAAAAAGAATAAAAACTTTAAAGGGGGGCTAATAATTCTGACTTCAACTGTAAATATCACACCATAAAATTATTTTGTGGTGTTTTGAGGAGCAGGCTCACAGTTCTTTCACAAAGATAAGACTGGATCTACTTGAAGGACTAGTCATTAGCATTCAAGTGACTAACATTTAGCTGAAAGCGTAGAAAGCAGACAAATTTTTATTAAAAGATCATCGGCTGCTATTGTTTGTTATTCTCGCGACAAGCTGTGAGTGTTATTTCTCCAGTCTATCACTTGTATGTGTTTACTATATTTTAAATAAAGAAAATTTTCTCTTTACAAAATGTTTAAATTAAGTTTTCCAGGATCTTGAGTTAAACAGCTGACTTTAAGGATTTTTTTAGGAACGAGGAACTTTTCTGCTGTACTGCAACAGGTGCAATTATATTATGCAGTACCTGAAAATAGTAACTGGTAACTGTTCTGTGTAATATCAGTGCGCCTGCCACAGCCATGGTACAGCTTGATTAGCCTGCTCAGGTGTGTTTGATTATGATTGGAGCTAAACTCTCTAGGACACCAGCCCTGTGTTTGGACCAAGTTTGGTCACCCCTGCTTTAAAAACCTTAGAAAAACTTGGAAAAACTTTTTTGAGCAAGATGCTAATGGTCCAGTCAGACCAAGTCAAGGATTTTTGCTATGCTAAGCTAAAAGCGCTCCACCCAAAACTGGAGATTGGCAGAATGGATTCAAAAATTGTGAAAAATGGACCACCAACTCTGCATGTTTTGGAATACCTGTCTTTCAGTCTCTAATAATGAGCTGATGATTAAAATCTGGTGAGTTTGATTGTAAACAAGAAGAGATGTAGATAGTTAGAGTTAGACATGTACAGGTTGACAAGTCTAAAAAAAGCTAAACAATGCAAATAGACCAGAACAGATGAATCAACAGACAAGAAAAGATAGATAAGTGGATAGGTGGATATTAAACAGGTTTAAAGTGGAGTATCCTAAAATATTCAAAAGAAAATCTCATGTTCCATTAGGGGAAATTATTAATTGTGTTCGTTTGTTGACTATATTATTACACATTTAACTAATTTAAATCAATCTCAACCATTAATCTTGTCCAATAAAATGCCAAATGCTGCAACTCCACATTCTATAATGATGAAACAAATGCATCTCATTAATTCAAATGTTTGCAGCAAAGGCTGCAACTGACACATTAGTCATCTGTGAAACAAGCGTGAAGAAAAAATGTAGACTAAGATATAATTATCATAATATGCTTGTTTTAAAGAGGCATTGAGTAATAATGAAAGTCTAAAGATACATTAATTCTCATTATCAGCTCCTATTCAAACAGAAAAGAAGTTATTAGTATTCTTCTGCGCAAATGTTTTTCAAAAATGTTAGTGGAATGATTTTGAGAGTATATTATAAATATGTAATATATAAATATATAAAGTAATAACTTTTTACTTTTATTTAAGGTTTATAATGCAAATCCATTATTCATCCACTTGTAGAAGAAAAGCCTCCTATATCTACTGAAAGACAGAAAATATTACTTTACAAACTTTATTGTAAATAAATTAAATAAACATTTGCATATTAACCAGTAATACTAAGAAAATTAACATAAAACGTATATCATATAGTATGGAGCAGCTGAGCTACCTTCATGGTACAGTACCAAAAACCCAGATTTTGGTGTGTGTGTGTGTGAGATAGAGATATATAGATATATAAGACTCAATAATGGAATAAATCAGTAGAAATCTGCGGATTTCTATGCGTGCAGATTTTAGAGCCTAGTCATCAGAGGCCTGTTGCACAAAACAAATAGAAATAATGCAACCTGATTATGAAGGGATCTATGCCATGAAGCCAAATTAGTGGGCTAGCAGTTAGGTGTCAGTTTAGTTTGCACGACATGTGGGTTTAAGGTACCAAGAAGGTAGCTCAGCTGCTCCATACCATGGCGACAAAGAGGGACTAGCGTTGAGCTGCCTTCAGGTTACCTGAAACCCAAGATTGGTGCAAAATATACTGAAACTTAACCGGCTAGCCAGCTAATCCAGCTTCATGGTACAAACCCAGTGTTAATACATTAGTGTTCTCTGTCAATTGCAAAGTTTTTGATTATTTTTTTGATTACAAGCAGCTGAAAGTTCAACACAGCAAACAGCTAATCATATGACACATGAAAGCATCAGTTTGATTCAATTCTCATGAGTGAGTTTGCAATTTACTTCTCTGTTGATTAATGGCCCGTTTCAACTGAGTGGTACAGTACAGTATGGTACAGGTCAGTATGGGTCACCTTTATCAGGCTTGCGTTTCCACTGCTAAAAGGGTACTAATGGTACTCTTGGTGGGCGTGGTGTACACAAGAAAGTTTTAGACAGCATCATTCCTGCTCGAGAAAATGTCAAAGTAAAGCTATACGGTTCGTTCACATATCATTTGAGAAGCACTTCTCACAAAACAGATGCTTTATACACATAAATACTTGTGTAAATGTTCATTACTATCCTTTCTATGAACAGGATTTGATCATAACTGCAAATCAATGATAGTGTGAAATAGCCTTCTGTAAAGTCTGCAATTATATTAAATAAATAAATAAATAAATGCAACATATATGAACACATGCAGCCCCTTACAATTCTCAAAAATGTTACCAATTACAAATAAATGACACACATCATACATTTAGTCCTCATTTGGGTTCAAAAACAACTGTAACAGAAATTAGCTCATTTTATGGATATTAATAATCAACAATAACGGTTTATTCTTACTTATTAATATTCCGGCTTAAGCTTCAGTCAATTTGATCAAACAAACATATGCTTGTATATGATCCTGCCCGCTCGACCGAGCGGACTCTCAGATTATGAATATTAATTATCAACAATAACGAATTATTATTAATCATTAATATTCTGGATCAATTTATTGTTAATTTGGCCAAACAAACACAAGCAGAGGCGCCGCTCTTCCGAGGGGCCACGGCAATCATCTATTCATTTAGAAAAAGGGAATTTAATTGCTACTTCTTGTGAAGTAGATTAATCATTCATAAGTTTTAATCAACTTATAATAGCTAGGCAGGGGAATCTGTATTTCAGTGACATTTTCTTGTGAGGCAAACAATACAATTCACTTGATTATAATAGGATTCATTGACTAGTCAGAAAGATAACGAACAACGCACAAACATAACATTAAACATAGAACAAAGGTAAAACACGTGGAGATATCGGGTCTATAGAACGTGTAACAACAAAGAGAAATAGTAAAGCGAGGAGTGACAAAACTTTCAGTTCCACACGCACCATTAAGGACCACCAAGATTATAAAAACAAAAACACCTTTTTTTGATAAAAGGGGCACAGCTTAATCGCATAACTAAAAATACCTGGACTTTCATGTCTGGAGGTCTCTCTTTTTATGCGAGTCTCTTCCGTCGTGATGAAAACTCCTTTTGATGTCCTTCTTGATGCGTGGAGTTTGTAATGCAGTTTGGACGACTACGATCGCAAACTTTAAACTGAGTTTACTTTGCCGGAAAATAAGGAAAATGTGGCGGGAAAAGTCCATGCGGCTTAGAAAGCCGCGTGGCCCTCCAAGGGGCCATGTTTTGATGGGTTCTTTGTTCGGACTACTCTGCAGGATGTTTGGGGAGAAGTCTGGTTATTCCTGCGGGTCACGTGACAATCCGTTCAGCATTCTGACAAATGATTTCAGGGGAAAGTTTGAGCGCGAATCCTTCCTTTGTCTCGAGGCTGCTCGTATGCAAATTTGAGTGTCCACCCAAAGCATGCGGACAGGCGTTTAATACAGGGATTTAAAGAATAAAGCAATGCGAGTTATGATCTTGCTCTATGCAACATGTGTTGTAAAATGTCAGCAGAAACCCATCGGTACCAAACAAGGGGGGTTTAAAAGTACATCAACATAATTTTTCACATCCTCACATTATTTATGCTTTAAAAAAGGCCTAAAGGGACCACACATACAGGTTATATGAGGGGTTATACAGGTAAGAAAAGTCAGAAATAAGATACAAAGTTTGCAACCATAACATTTTAGTTCTGTGCTGGTCCCTGGTTTCTCAGTCGATTTTTCTTTAGACTAGTGTCCTTTGGGTGTGGGGGAGTTGAGTGTTTGTGTAAGAAAGGAATGTCTTTGAAGATCTAGGCTTATCGCTCCAGTCTCCCTTGATTACGTAAGTCTGTCGGGTGTACCCAGACTTTTGGAGCCAGGAGTCATAAACCGTCCTGACGACTGAACCCAGACCTTTTTCATGGAATGTTGACTGAGTGTTTACCTCCAGCGTATATGTTACAATATATATGTTACACAACATAAAGCCCACAGTCAGTGCAAACCTCTCATCTTCATCTTTAATCTTCACCAGCATATGTAATCTCTTGTTAGAAAGTAATTCCGTCATTCTGTGTTAATAATAGTCCAAAAGTTGATGATAATAGTTAAACATGACATTTTGTTCTTTTTTCAGGTTGCTGAAACAATCATGATAAATAATGACACATTTTTCTGCATCAATTCTTTCATTCATTCATTCATTTTCTTTTTACTCTCCATTTACACTAATACATTTTAATTTTAAACCAGGTCTGAGCTCCAGACAGTCAACTTGTGCTTTGAGAACCCAAATGAGAGCTGTGCACATCGGATTGTTCATCAAGGATCTACGGCTGAATCTAATCTCACTATATTTGTTAAACGTGATATTTAATTCATCTTGTCTATATCTAACGACATCTCTCTTGACTTTAGTCGTTTAAATCTATTACTTGTTCTCAGGTAACGTGTTTTGGCTGAGCACAAAGGTAATATAATAATTTATGAAACCACTGATTCTGCACATTTGACTAATTGCTTGCCTTTATTTCCCATATTGTTTAAAAACATTGTACGTTATACTTTTACAATGGACATTATTGATTATTAAAATGGATATTAAGCATAAGAAAGGGTATGTTTCGTATTTTCAATGAAAATGAAAGGAGGCAGTTATGCTATAGGCTCCGTTTTGTTATAAATATGCACACAGTGAAGATGGCAGTTATATAAATATGTAACTACACGATGGCTCTACATTTTTGGTGTTTAAGTTGCTAATATTAAAATGAAAATAGGCAGTTCCTTATATAATGTTTTCATTTTATAAAGACAACGTAGCCAAGGTGATGTGAATGAGGTTATTTAAAGTACATTGAAGATTTACCCGATGTGTCCTCGGAAGTTTGTTTTCCATATCAAACTTGCAAAGTCTGAACTTACACAGAGAGGATGCAAGACTGAACTATGTGTAGGCTACTTAATTTTAAGAAAAAAGCTACAATCAGCTCCATGCCTCTGCTTT
This sequence comes from Danio rerio, assembly GCF_052040795.2. Lineage (NCBI taxonomy): Eukaryota > Metazoa > Chordata > Actinopteri > Cypriniformes > Danionidae > Danio > Danio rerio. The sequence goes on from NC_141033.1 coordinate 18,226,106, forward strand.
CCTCCATCAGCACTAACACAGTGCAGGGGCATTTTATAATGAAAACAGCCTCTTCTGTGTTTCCAAAAGCTCGAAAACTCTGGGGTGGTGTGGATGGATGATGTAATCATAGGAAAACATTTGCATTTTAAATTTAAAATGTATTAGTGTAAATGGGGCCTTAGTCCCTGTAAAAATCTGGTGTTGCCAAAGCGGAATGAACCGCCAACTTATCCAGCATATGTTCTATGGAGCGGATGCCTTTCTAGTTGCAACCCATCACTGAGAAACATCCATACACACATACACTACGGCAAATTTAGCTTATCCAATTCACCTGTACTGGAGGAAACCCACACGAACACGGGGAGAACATGCAAACCTCACACTGAAATTCCAAATGACCCCGTTGAGGCTCGAACCAGCGACCTTCTTGCCGTAAAGCGATTGTGCTACCCACTGCGCCACCATGATGCCCCTCCACAATAAAACACAAATCTGAAAACAATAATTAGGAAATTATAATCATACTCATGTTTATGACTGATTTATGACAAGTTTTGTTGTATTGATAATGTTAAGTTGTCATGACAGGCGTTACTGTGGTATTTTTTTATGTAAAGACATCTCAGACAATGTCATCTTTGCATTAAAAATGGCAGAACTGAACAAATAATACTTAATAGCTGTTGTCAAAATTATACATAAAATTACATTCATATTCATGACACCTTTTCATGATTACAAAGAAGTCATGGCAGTCTTATGAACACCCCTTCAAGTAAAGTGTTACAGGGTAAACATTCTCCTGACAGAGAGTTCTGGCTGTACGACAGCACATTCCCTTAGTAAGGGATTAGTGTGGTGCGTAGCACTGAAGATGCCCTCGGCCATGCCAGAGCTGATTATGGAAGTTCAGTCATGAGAACTGAAGCTCCTCCCCTTGAGCGCGTCCTCATTTGGCTCATGCTGATTTCTTGTCCCGAATTCCCTCTCAACCCATTCTCAGCCAGCGGAAGCTCTGAGAATGTCTTGACGGCGCTCTCTCCAGTGGCACCCCAAAACCAACATGTCCTTCAAGTCCCCTTCATCTCTATTTAGAAAGGGTCAAGTCTCCTGCTGGGGTATCTGTTTCAAGACAGCTGCTGAAAGCTCTTCTGAACTTGAGAACTAGTGCTCCAACCATAAAAAAAAACGTTACATTTCTAAACTTTTCTGTAATCTAAGTAATGTTATTTCTGCGTAGCTTTTGCATCTGTCAGCCACAATGTTCTTTGACACGGCTCTTGCAGTAACTGGTTCTTTAGCCCTCTAAGCTGACAGCTGTGCACGTTTTCCAGGAAGATGACCAGTCGTGGATCCTATTGCCCTCCATAAATAACACTACTGATGCCAGGTCTGCAAGATCCACTCCCTACCAACTGGTGGCCTACCAGGATAGAAGGCTGTCTATAATGGGATGGAAAAATCACAAAAAAATCTCACACACGAAACAAGATTATGGCCATGTGAAGAACATTAGGATGAAATGTGGTACTTACAGATATTGAATGGTATATTGGTGTTATTGGGTAATGCATATTAGGGTTGAAATGATGTTGTCTTCTTCATGTTTTGATTGAGTACAACTAGCACTGGAGCCACTGAAAAACAGTTGTTAATGCTTTTACAAATGTCAAATTACCAAGCTTGGTGTGTTTGCACATTTAACTTGTGCTTCCACTGGTGTCCAGTAGGAGGAGAAGGAGAAGATGCTGTTTGTTTTTTTGGAAAATGGACATTCTACTTGGTGAAAAGACAATGGAGTTCTGAATAATAATGCATTTAATGTATAATTGATGTCTGATTCTGTTCGGTATTTTGCAGTCTTTGATGTTGCTTGCCGATGGAAAATAATATTTGAAATCTGCTTTAATAGAGAGCAACATGACTGCTTTAACATCTGCATAATATTATGGTTCACCAAAAAAAAAAATAAAATTATAAATAAATAAAAATACACACTATTTACTCTAGTGCAGTGGTACCCAAAGTGGGGATCGGGACCCCCGGGAAGTCACTTGGTGATTTCCAAAAATCTAATTCATTTGAATAAACTTTTGCGATTACCATATTTTTTCAATAACCTACAGAAGAAAAAATAGGTAACAGTTTCATTATAGCACTATTATAATTTAATAATAGTACAAATATATAGTATAATTATAATTTTAAGTACTATTATAGGTACTATTATAACAGTTGCCTTTTTATTTTTTTATTTATTTATTTATTTATTTATTTTTGTGACCCGGGGGCTAATTTTGTTATTTTAAAGAAACATCACATAGATTTTATGGGATCAGGTCAAACTTTCTGACCCCTTTACAGCACTCATGTGCATCAAAAATACAATGCATCTGGAAAGTATTCATAGCGTTTCACTTTTTCCACATTTTTTTTTATGTTACAGCCTTATTCCAAAACGGATTAAATTCATTTATTTTCTCAAAATTCTACACACAATGCCCCATAATGACAATGTGAAAAAAGATTTTTTGAAATTGTTGCAAATTTATTAAAAATAAAAAAAGCTGAAAAATCACATGCACAGAAGTATTTACAGTCTTTACCGTGAAACTCTAAGTTGAGCTCAAGTACATTCTGTTTCAATTGCTCATTCATGAGATGTTTCAGCAGTTTAATTAGAGTTCATCTGTGGTAAATTCAGGTGATTGAATATGATTTGAAAAGACATACACCTGTCCAGGGACGGACTGGGACAAAAATTCAGCCCTGGCACTGTACTCACATCAGCCCACATTACCACACCGACACAGCCCCACCCACGGACATGGGATGGTCACTCTGAGCTTCAGCATTCTTCTGTGGAGAAATTATATATTATTAAATTATAGAAGGACAACCATCTGTGCAATAATCCATCAATCAGGCCTGTATGGTAAAGTGACCAGACAGAAGCCACTCCCCACCTGGAATTTACCAAAAGACATCTGAAGGACTCTCAGACCATAAGAAAGAAAATTCTCTGCTCTGACGAAACTAAAATTGAACTCTTTAAAGTGAATGCCAGGCGTTACGCTTGGAGAAAACCAGGCACTGCTCATCACCAGGCTAATACTGACCCTGTAAAGCATGGTGGTGGCAGCATCGTGCTGTGGGACTGTTTTTCAGCAGCAGGAACTGGAAGACTAGTCAGGATAGAGGGAAAGATGAATGCAGCAATGTACAAAGACATCCTGAATGAAACCTGCTTCAGAGTACTCTTGACCTCAGATTGGGGCGACGGTTCATCTTCCAGCAGGACAATGACCCAAAGCACACCGCCAAAATATCAATAGAGTGGCTGGTGTCCTATAGAGTTTAGCTCCAACCATATTCAAACACACCGGAGCAGGCTAATTAAGCTGTTACTAGATATACTAGATGACTTTTCTGTAGTTACATCGTGTACCAAGACCAATGGAATTTATTTTTTTAAATCCTACTGTACCATGTCTGTGGCAGGCGCGCTGATATTACGCAGAACAGTTACCAGTTACTATTTTCAGGCACTACATAATATAATTGCACCTGTTGCAGTCCTGGTACAGCAGAAAAGTCCCTTGTTCCTAAAAAATTTTTAAAAGTCAACTGTTTAACTCAAGATCCTTTAAACTTAATTTAAACATTTTGTAAAGAGAAAATTTTCTTTATTCAAAATATAGTAAATACATACTACAAGTGAATACTACTACAAGTGATAGAAATAACACTTACAGCTTGTCGTGAGAATAACAAACAATAGCAGCCGATGATCTTTTAATAAAACATTTGTCTGCTTTCTACGCTTCCTAAATGTTAGTCACTTGAATGCTAATGACTCGTCCCTCATGTAGATCCAGTCTTATCTTTGTGACAAATCTGTGAGCCTGCTCCTCTAAACACCACAAAATAATTTTATGGTGTGATATTTACAGTTGAGGTCAGAATTATTAGCCCCCCTTTGATTTTTTTTTTTTATATATATTTCACAAATGACATTTAACAGAGCAGGGAAATTTTCACAGTATCTCTGATAATATTTTTTTTCAACAGGAGAAAGTATTATTTGTTTGATTTCAGTTCGAATAAAAGCATTTTATCATTTTTTAAAAACCATTTTAAGGACAAAATTATCAGTCCCTTTAAACTGTATTTTTTCGATAGTCTACAGAACAAACCGTCATTATACAATGACTTAATTAACCCAACCTGCCTAGTTAACCTAATTAACCTAGTTTAGCCTTTAAATGTGACTTTAAGCTGTATAGAAGTGTCTTGAAAAATATCTAGTAAAATCTTATTTACTGTCATCAGGGCAAAGATAAAATAAATCAGTTATTAAAAATTAAAACTAATATGTTTAGAAATGCTTTGAAAAAATCTTCTCTTTGTTAAACTGAAATTGGGGAAAAAATAAGCGGGGGCTAATAATTCAGTGGGGCTAATTATAATTCTGAAATCAATTGTATATTTAGAATGTTTTTATTTAATATTTTTATAAAACTATGAATGAGCAAATATCTTTTTCATACTTTTCCAAACCTAAAAATGACTCAAATTAAATTCCACACTTTTCCAAACTGTGCAGGAACCCTGTTGCATATACAGCTGTCCTCCCATCTATCTGTTTCTTTTTGTCTGTCAATCTATACACATACATCTGTCTACCTGTCTTATTGTCCATCCATCTCTTCTTGTGATTCCATCGATCTATAACTGCCTATCTCTCTCTTTCTTTTCATCTGTGAATTGTCAAGGTCTGCCTATCTGCTTGTCTGTGAGAAATAATGAAAAAGAAGTGCGTTTAAAACTACAGAAACTTCCAGTACTTGTTAACATTGTTAACCTCTTTGGCAAATTAGAAGACCTAAATCCTATTGAACATCTCTAAAGAGATCTGGAAATGGCTGGACACCGTCGCTTCCCATTCAACCTGATAAGAGGTACTGCAAAGAGGAATGGGCAAAAATTCCCATAGACAGGTGTGCCAAGCTTGTGGCATCATATTCAAAGGCTGTGAATACTTATGTACATGTGAACAGTTTTTTATTTGTAATAAATTTCCACAATTTCAAAAAAAAAAAAAAATATTTCACATTGTCATTATGGGGTATTGTGTGTAAAATTTTGAGGAAATAAATACATTTAATCCATGTGGAATAAGCCTGACACACACACAAAAAAAATAAATAATAATAAAATGTGGAAAAAGTAAAGCGCTATGAATACTTTCCGGATGCACTGTAAAAACAGGCCACAACTGAACATAGAGGTTTGGTTTCTGATTGGCATTCTTCAAAATTAAATGATAAATAGACTTGGGCCTATTAGTATGTGTGTTGTTGTGTGCAAGGTTTATATATTTATAACCACCTCAGAGGATATTGGCAGTCGTGAGACACTGTCATTGTTATTTTGGGGGTCACAGGCTGAAAAGTTTGGGAACCCCGCTCTAGTGATGGTTCCAAACCTTCATTCATTTCTTTAATATATTAAACAAAAAAGAAAATATTTTAATGAAAGCTATAAAGTTGTAACCATTGACATCCATAGTAGGAAAAATAAATGCTTGGTAACCAACCCTGTTTCTTCAGTTAAACACAAGAGGAATTTAAAAAAAATGCTAAAAGGCTGTAACCATTGACTTCCATAGTATATTTTTTTAAAACTAGAATTGGCGGTTTTCTGCTATTTTTTTAGTGTTCAATAGAAATAGAAACGCAAAGTTTTAAACCACTTGAGGGAGAGTAATTTTTTTTCTTTTTTTTTTTTGGGTGAACTATCCCTTTAATTCCCTTTAATTTTCATACATTGCCCATAACACATTGTGTCTGCATCCGTGACTGAAAATGCGACTTTCAGTAGACAGTAGCAGACTCCGAAATCAGACACAGATTCAGAGTTCCACATGAGGTTATTAATTAGCAAATAGTATAAATATTAGGACCGTAAACATTCGGTGAGTAGGTTGCATTATAACCCTAGCAACATGCGGAGTAGATTTGCAGTGATAAGCAATTTGGCTGTTTGCACCAGATGAAACATAATAAATTTAAACACAGCATTCAGAAGCACAGAATAGTACACCCACTCAATAAGGTATATAATCTAATTTATACATATTAAACCTCTTTAAAATTATTAAATGTAGATGCTGAATCACTGATATGTGTTGGTTTGCATTATTTCACAGTTCTAAAGTTCAATTTCAGACGGTGTATTTTATTTTCAAGATCTGAGGTGAACAATCTGCTGCTGCTTTCAGTAATATGGCAATAAATGTCATGTAAAATGGCATTCAAACTCACATTATAGGCATTTAACACTGAATAAAGCACCTGAGGTGATCATTGTCTGTTTTTCCTGTTGATTACCTATGAGAAATAGAAGCTATTTCTAATATATTAATTTGTGGTGTAAGTTAAGACAATAAGTAATCTTTTCTATTGCGTGCCATTGCTTTTATTTAGAACACAATTCAAATGAGCCTTTAGTCTCGATACTCGCTTCTGTTGTTCATCTGGCAACCTGCACTTGCGTTTGTTTTAGTTCAGGAATGCAAGACCCAGTTTAACCACTGGGTGTCAAGCTTACATACTGCACCTTTAAACTAATAAAATATATTTAAAAGTGTAACTAAAATTTGGAAGATTAAATTCAGGCAATCTATTGGTATACATTTAAAGAGATAACCAATCACCTTAGAATTATAAGGTTCTTTCTGACATTTTTTCAAAATTGAGTTATTGACACATTTTTATTAAATGACAGCTTATTTACATTATGTGATTTTTTTTTTGTTGTTTACGTTTTAAGACATTTTATTCAAAAGGTTTTATCTGCGAATTTGAACTCTAGCAATGTTCTATAAGGTTCTTTCTGTGAGCCATTCAGCATTTTCAAATGCATTGAGATCAGCTATCTTTGTCATTCCACCGGACTGCTGATTTTAGGGAAAAAAAAGTAATATATTAAATGTGACATATTCTTATTTGTGTATACACAGTGTTCAGTATACGTACATCCCTCCCAAATCTATCTTTTAAAGTAATATTTTTAGTAGAAAGCTATACAATCTTACATTTGTGCATATACATTAGATTAGTCAGTACTGAAGCCAAATCTGGAGCTTATCTAACAAAATAACTTATGATGACAGTCCAAAAGCAAGTACAGCTAAATTAATATGTTAAAGGAAAATAATAAATACAAATTTAATTTTAAAAAATTAAATTTAGTTAAAATTTTGTAGGTTTCAATTTTTTTCTATATTTTACTTTAGTTAAATTGTATTATTTTTCAATTTTTAAATATGTTTGATGACTAAAATATTATTTTAATAAAATATATCTGTTTAATAAATCTGTTTTGTTTAAATGCACCAAAATAAATTGCCTATATTCACTGAGAAATGGATAACAATATTCATTTTCAAAATAAATCTCAATTATGAATTATACATTAATTAACTAAGTTATGCTGAGCACTGCAGTCAGTCTAACATTTGTCAGTCTTTGTGGAACAACTTATTTGCTCATTGTCTTTTTTTCTTTTAAAGTCTTTCAATTTGATATTAAGCCTTGAAGGACAAATAATTAATTGAAATAATGGGGTCTTAATTTCACCAATAAATATTACCATATTAATTACATAAAATTAACATATGCACTGGACAGAATATTTTGCACAGCTCTTTATGCTTAATTTATACAAGAAAAAAAAATCATCAATAAACATTAAATAAATCTTACACACTGTAAAACCCCAAAAGTTAAGGTAACTTAAACCGTTTGAGGAAACCGATTGCTAGAAACCATTTAAGTATCTAATTTATCTACTTGCGTACTGTGAGTTTACTCCATTTAAGTTGAAGTAATGATATATTTAATTAACTCATTATTACCTTCAACACAGAGTTCAAAACTCATTTCAAAAAAGTAGAACTAAATTTCAGTAAATTGAGTTAAATACACTCTTTTCATTTGATAAAGTTGACTGTTGGGTTTTACAATGTAGAAAACAAAATGTAACTTTCTCAAACATTAACATATTGTTACATCACCAATTTATTGTAATTATTTAAATTAAATTAATAAGCAGATTGATTGTATTTCTTTAAAAGTAATGCTTTAATGAGGTTTTAATGATGATTTTTTTTTAGAATTAGAAGCTTCTATCTGTATCCTTATTTTAACCCCAATTTGCAATTTTGATAATTTATATTTAGAGTACATTTAGGGTCTCTGTCATGTTAATGTAAAAAAAGAGAATGGAGCGGAATGAAAAATCTTTAAAGCTCAATATCTCAAAATCATTTAGAGCGCAGAAACCTTTAATTCCAAGGCGACAAATTATTGCATTATTTAAAAAAGAAGAAATAAAATCACAGTAGAATCTTTTGGAATTGCATGGACTATTCATATGATTGTATATCAGCATACAGTACGACAGCTGACATCCAGCTGCAAAGATTATGTTTCAGCTGCTATTTTGGTTAAGTAATAGCATCTCTCAGACTGTAAATCTCAACCATAAAAACCATAGATGTCAGTAAATCTCCTTTACACCTCATTCATGTTTATCTATGTTTATGTTTTCAAAATGACTTGTTTTAGTGTTTCATTTCATAGCCTGTCTAGCACAAGCAGAATGTACAGTAGCTTGTCAAATGAATTCCTGCATAAGCAACCATATTATTATTCATTCATTCATTTATTTTCTTGTCGGCTTAGTCCCTTTATTAATCCGGGGTCGCCACAGCGGAATGAACCACCAACTTATCCAGGAAGTTTTTACGCAGCGGATGCCCTTCCAGCTGCAACCCATCTCTGGGAAACATCCACACACACATTCACACACACACTAATACACTACGGACAATTTAGCCTACCCAGTTCACCTGTACCGCATGTCTTTGGACTGTGGGGGAAACCGGAGCACCCGGAGGAAACCCACACGAAGGCAGGGAGAACAAACTCTACACAGAAACGCCAACTTTGCCGAGGTTCGAACCAGCGACCTAGCGACCTTCTTGCTGTGAGGTGACAGCACTACCTACTGCACCACTGCCTCGCCACCATATTATTATAACATTAAATATTTTAAAATCAAAATCTATACTTTTAAATGTGTACGCTTTGTAAATGAATTTGTAAATAAAAATACAACTTACTCACTATTTATATCACTCCAGGTGTTCTAAACCTTTACGAGTTTCTTTCTTCTTTTAACACAAAAGTCTGTAAAAGGCTGATTTATACTTCAGCATCAAGTGATCCTTTCGCGTAGTCGTGCATTTATACTTCTGCGTGCTGTTTGTGTTGCTATGCAATAACACTTTCAAAATGCTAGAGGGCAGTAGGTTATGTTATGTTCCTCTGTATCGAGTTTCTTTGTGGGTGTTTTGTTTTTTTCTGAACGCTACATTAATGTACAAGTGGCTAAAATTCTCTCATTCAGAGGTGGGAACCGGCAGACATGCAACAACTTATCATAAGGTTAACACAAAACAACAGTTTCCATCTGGAGCTACTTCACGCAACTCAACACTTGTAAACACTCGGTCCATCGGGCTCAAGGCTCTTAGCACCACCCACACTCGGCACAGCTACCAATCTGACCAATCACAGAGCTTGCACTACGCATTGTTGTGACGTGTCATTAATTTTTTGAGAAGTGCGCATCGGCGTCAGCCACAGCAAGGGCTATACGGAGGCTGCGCCAGACCATATGCATACGCTTAACGCAGAAACTATGAATTAGATTGTAACCATTGACTTCCATATAGGAAAAACAAACACTATGGAAGCCGGATGTTACAGACAATGGCTGATTTATACTTTAAGCGCTCACGTATTCTACGGCACAGCCTTCGTGCGGTCGCTGACGTGTGCCTCTCAAAAAACGTTACTACACGCCACAACAACGCATAGCACAACCTCTGTGATTGGTTGGCTTGATAGTGCTAATAAGTGTGTGCGGGATAGAGAGCCACGCGAACCCATTGGGGTGAGTGTTTACAAGTGTTGAGTCCTGTGAAGGAGCTTCAGATGGAAACTACCAATCTGCCTTCTTTCATCTGAGAAATATCGCTAAATTACGAAATATGCTATCCATCTCAGATGCAGAAAAGCTAGTCCATGCTTTTATGACTTCGAGACTGGTTTACTGTAATGCTCTATTTGCTGGCTGCCCAGCATCCTCTATTAACAAACTTCAATTAGTACAAAATGCAGCAGCCAGAGTTCTGACCAGGTCTAGAAAATATGATCATATAACCCCAATTTTATCCTCCTTACACTGGCTGCCTGTTAAATTTCGTATTGAATTTAAAATATTACTTCTCACCTATAAAGCTCTAAATAATCTAGCTCCTGTTTATCTAACCAACCTTCTGTCTCGCTACGAACCAACTCGCTCCTTAAGATCTCAAAATTCAGGGCTTCTGGTAGTACCTAGAATACCAAAATCAAGTAAAGGAGGTCGAGCCTTCTCTTTCATGGCTCCTACACTCTGAAATAGCCTTCCTGGTAATGTCCGAGGCTCAGACACACTCTCCCAGTTCAAAACTAGATTAAAGACCTATCTGTTTAGTAAAGCATACACTCAATGCATCACCTAGCGGGTTCCACACTGGCTTCTGCATCTTGCTTATATACACTATGAACAGCAGCTACGCTAATTATTCTCTTTATTCTCTATTTTCACCTGGGGATACTCATCCCGAGGTCCTCAGATTATGCAGAGTCACTGATTGGATCCAAGACCAGCGACGAGATAATCCCAAGGATTCCATATCCGGGACCAGGCCATATCCTGAGCTGCTGCTGCACTGATGGTCGTGGGGAGTGGAGAACATGTGTCTGATTCCAGCGACGCTCCAGGGACAGACGAGTCTTCATTGAGGCCATCTTCCAGCATAAACCACGGCGAATGAAGTTCTGCACAAGACTTTTGGCCAGCGGAGAAATTAAAATGGTCGTGCCCAACTGAGTCTGGTTCTCTCAAGGTTTTTTTTCTTCACTCCCATCAGGTGAAGTTTTTTTTCCCTCTCCACTGTCGCCACTGCCTCGCATGGTTCAGGATTGGTAGAGCTACGCATCGATGAATTTGCTCTTCAGTGTTTGAACTCTCAGTAATGATTAAATCACACTGAACTGAGCTAACTGAACTGAACTGAACTTAAACACTAAAACCTGAACCACACTGTTCCAGTTACTGAACCACACTGTTCCAGTTACTATGACCATTTATGTGAAGCTGCTTTGACACAATCTACATTGTAAAAGCGCTATACAAATAAAGCTGAATTGAATTGAATTGAATTGAAACTGTTGTTTTGAGTTTACCTTATGATTAAAATTGTTGCACGTCTGCCGGTTTCCACCTCTGAGCGAGTTTTAGGTTCTTGTTCATTAAGATAGCAATCAGAAAAAAACAAAACACTCGACACAGAGGAATCTAACAAAATCTATTGCCAGGTAGCGTTTTGAAACTGTTATTGCAGAGCAACACAAACAACATGCAGAAGTATAAATGCATGGCTCAGGCAAGGCAGGTGCAGTGGATCACACCGATCACTTTATACAGCCTTTATACTTCTTCATTGAGTGATCGCCATGACCCATAGCACAAGCCTTGCACAAAGTGGTGCATTTATACTTCTGTGTGCTGTTTGTGGTGCTCTGTAATAACACCTTCGAAACGCTACCTGGCAGTAGGTTATTTTATGTAGGTTATGTTCTCTGTATCGAGTTTCTTTGTGGGTGTTTTGTTTTTTCTGTAAGCTACTTTTGTACAAGTAGCTAAAACTTGCTCATTCAGACGCAGGAACCAGCTGACGTGCAACAACCTTTATCATATGATAAACAACAAAAACAAAAACAAAAAGTTTCTATCTGGAGCTACTTCACGGGACTCAACACTTTTAAACACTTGCTCTATCGGGCTCGAAGCTCTTAGCACCACCCACACTTGGCACAGCTACCAAGCCGACCAATCACAGAACCTGTGCTATACGCTGTTGCAACGTTTAGTTACATTTTTTAAGAAGTGCATGTCGGCATCAGCCACGGCAAGGACTATGCAACTGCGCAAAGGCTGCCCCTGGCCATACGCATGCACTTGATGCAAAAGTGTAAATCAGCCTTTAACCATTGACTTTCATATAGAAAAAACAAACTATGGAAGCCAGATGTTACAGACAACCCATTGGAGCTAGTGTTTTCAAGTGTTGAGTCCCATGAAGGATCTCTAGATGGAAACTGTTGTTTTGTGTTTACCTTATGTTGTTGCACGTCCGCTGGTTCCCACCTCTAAATGAGCGAGCTTTAGGTTCTTGTACATTACGGTAGCATTCAGAAAAAGAAACTCGACACAGAGGAACATAACAACCTACTGCAAGGTAGCATTTCGAAAGTGTTATTACAGAGCAACACAAACAGCGCACAGAAGTATAAATGCCCGGCAATTGCGCAATGCATGCACCATGGGTCACACCGATCACTCAACGCAGAATTATAAACCAGCCACATGTGCGACCACCCAAGATTTGAGATACGATTTACTTGATTTACTTTCATCGATTTACTTTACTATTTATTTTGTGTCTAGCAATGCCTCTGGGTTTGGTTTACTTTAATGGGCTATATGACAATTTAATTGATGACTTTGCTGCAAAAAAAGACAAGAAAGGTCTTGATGTAGTAAAATATTAGTACATTTTGAGTTTGATTGTTTGTATGATGTCTGAATTGTTTGTTTGAGACAATTACATGTGTTCTAATGGGAGTAAAAAAATTCAACCACATAGTGTCTCCTTTATTTTTCGGATAGAGGGGAAGAGGGAATATATGGCAACATAGGCTTATTCTGAAAATGTAGCCCTATACAGGGTACGTTTCTGGAGATTTATGTTGCTAGAAGTAAGTATGGTAAGTAAGTATATTTATTTTTAAAACAAACGCTACAGGCAGTATGCTGACCGCTTACCTCTGTATGGATGGCTTTCCTGTTGTTACGAGTTTGTCCAGTTAGCTCGCCATGTACATCGGGGGACTTGAGAAACAAAGAGGAAAGTGGGAAGACAAAATAATTAAATAAACAAGTACATAACAGGGTGAGAATGTGATGAAAAATCTGAAAATGTTGTAAAAAAATTCAGACGAGGGATTTTCTTTTTCTGGACTGCTTTTTAAAATTGTCAGTTGAGTTTAGGGAAGTGGGTGGCCGGGTCAATCTGTGCTTTTTAAAATACTATTGGTTGTTTTTAGGTAAAGAGGAGGATGGGTCAGTCGATTGGTCAATCAGTCAGTCGACAGTGGCCTCTGGTTGATTTATGCAAGAACAGCGGTCACAAATGGCACTTGTGAGAGAAATTTGAGATTTGAGAAATTTGAGATTTGAGGTCTGAAAAAAGCATACACAGCGGCTTTTGGTGGATTAGTGAAAAAATAACCGCAAAAAACTGCAAAAAACAAAAACATAGCTCCTGGGACATATATTGCACACTCCAGAAACTTATATAGAGGTACATTTTCAGAATAAGCTTGGGTTGGTATATGGGGTTTTGCCCAGGGTTCTCTTTAAACTACAGCTGATAATTGTTTCTTTAAAACAAACTTTTTTTATGTTCAATAGAAGAGAGTAAGTCAAACAATTCTGGAACAAGTAAATGGTGAGCGTTTTATTCATTATTGGGTGAACTATCTTTAATCTTAACACCATTCAATAGAGTCCCAATAAGATCAGACTAACCTACCACCAAATCATGCCAGAAACATTTGTAAAGTTTTTAAAGTTAAACATTTTTGTGTTTAGTTAATTTTTTAAGAGTCACCTTAGACTTCTTATCTGAGACAATTTTAGATTAAAATGATGAAATGGCCACTATTACAGCAGAGATAAACAGGGGGATAATTGTTAATGTTAGGGCTGCACAATATATCGTTTCAGCATCAAAATCGCAATGCACAATAGTCTCATCGCAAGATATGCAATGTTAAGTTGGGTTTATAGTTGACCAGAAACACAGGTTAAAACACAAGATTTGTGGAGTCACTGTAGAATTGAACCATAATGAAAGTTTGTAATTTGTATGCACAAGAAATTGTAAGGTTTGTAACTAATAAACATTATTTTTATTGAATTATTTAAGTAATAAAGACCTTTACTGTTATTTTACATTTAATTATTCAATTAATTTAACTGAATACTGTTAGATTCCTCAGAAAATCACGAATTGTCACGCAATCTTTGCTCCATTGTGTTTGTGTCGCTGGTTCGAATCTCGGCTCAGTTGGCATTTCTGTGTGGAGTTTGCATGTTCTCCCTGCGTTCACGGGTCCGGGTGCTCCGGTTACCCCCACAGTTCAAAGACATGCGGTACAGGTGAATTGGGTAGGCTAAATTGTTCGTAGTGTATGTGTGTGTGTATGTGTGGATGTTTCCCAGAGATGGGTTGCTGCTGGAAAGGCATCCGCTGCGTAAAAATGTGCTGGACAAGTTGGCGGTTCATTCCGCTGTGGCGACCCTGGATTAATAAAGGGACTAACCCGACAAGAAAATGAATGAATGAATATATAGACATATAAATGATTCACTCGCCTACAAAATCATTCCCATCAATCTAAATGAATAGCTTTCCAAACAGAGTTAAGTCATCAAGTGAAATTTTTTTATATTGCAATATAAATTACAGGGAAATTTTTTTTGCAGTGTCAGATTTTTCCAATATCGTGCAGCCCTGGCTAACGTATAATATGCCATCAAAATGTATGTAATGTAGGATTTTTGTACTTCCCTTCATAAAAACTCAAAAGGTCTGGCTATAGACTCATACTACATGTTCCCATTTGCAAGTTATATTAAAATTAAATATATAATTTGACAAATTTAATTTTTAATTATTGCTAATATTTTGACGTTAAAGCCTCTGGTAAGTGCAAAATCTTTTTGCACAAGTACATTTTTTTTATTATGCTTTAATAACAAACACACAAAATCGAATCTAGGCAGGAAAATGACAATGATAACAATGATAATATAACAGAGCATGCTAAATTATATTATAAATACATATAAAACAATTAAAAAGGAAGAAAAGTAATAAAATAAATAAAAATAACACAAATACACCAAGAGGAAAGGATGACCTATTTATACATGATATTTTTAAAATAACTATCATAATATTACAACAATCAATCACTTTTCTTGTTTTTAATTGGAGAGATTTAAATAATACATTCATTTCAATTGAAAACATTCAAAGAAGGAAGAAAAATAATAAAATAATAAAGGAAGAAAAATAAATAAGAAGGAAGAAAAATAGTGAAATAAATAAATAAATAACACAAATACAGCAGGGTAAAAGAGGGCTTATGTATCTGTGATATTTTCTAAATAATTATCGTAATTTGCAAGAATTTTTCACTTTTCTTGTTTTAACCAATCAAAGACATTTAAGAAATACAATAATTTCGATTAAAAAAGTAAAAAAGAAGGAAGAAAAATAAATAAGAAGGAAGAAATAAATAAGGAAAATAATAAATAAAAAAGAAAGAACAGATCATTAAGAAAAGGAATAAATAAATAAGAAGGAAGAAAAATAAATAAATAAACAAATAGATAAATACAGCAAGAGGAAAGGAGGAAAAACAAATAAGAAGGAAAAAATCAATCAATAAATAAGAAAAAAAATAAGAATGAAGAAAAATTATCAATAAATAAATAACACAGGCGACATGGTGGCATAGTGGGTAGTATAATTGCCTCACAGCAAGAAGGTCGCTGGTTCGAGTCTTGGCTGGGTCAGTTGGCATTTCTATTTGGAGTTTGCATGTTCTTTCCGTGTTCCTGTGGGTTTCCTCCGGGTGCTCTGGTTTTCCCCACAGTCCAAAGACATGTGGTATTGGTGAATTGGGTAGGCTAAATTGTCCAAAGTGTATGTGTGTGAATGAGTGTGTATGGATAAGGGCTTTTGCTGCGTAAATCATGTGCTGGATAAGTTGCCGGTTCATTCTGCTGTGGTGACCCCAGATTAATAAAGGGATGAATGAATGAATGAATGAATAACACAAATACAGCAAGGGGAAAAGAAGACTTATTCATCTGTGATATTTTCTAAATGATTATCATAATATTGCAAGAATCTATTACTTTTCTTGTTTTAACCGATCGAAGAGATTTAATAAATACATTCATTTTAATTTAAAAATGTTGAAAAAGAAGGAAGAAAAATAATAAAATATACAAAGGAAGAAAAATAAATAAAAATTAATAAATAAATAAATAAATAAACAAGGAAAGGAATACAAAAGAAGATAGATAAATAAAATAAATAATTAGATAAGTAAATAAAAATACAACAAGACGAAAGGAAGACATGTGTATGGTATTTTCTAAAAAAAAAATTATCATAAGATTCCAAGAATCTATTACTTTTCTCGTTTTTGACTAATCGGAGAGATTTAATAAATACATTAATTTTAATTTTAAAAATGTGAAAAAAGAAGGCTGTGAATTAGAGAATTTTTGTTTGTGTTTGTAAATAAAATATTCCCATATAAAATAAAGAAATTAATATTGTGGTTCTCTATTAGTTTTACTCTTATGGTAGCCTAGTAACAAATGATATGTTGTAATTGAAAGGGGCTGGAAGAAACATTGCTATTAACTATATAAAGCAATAAACTATTCAAGTTTTTTTCGTGTTTTCATACTGAAAGTCAATCAGTGTAACTGAACTATTTTGTATTTCCACTTTATTTACTGGCTAGACATAAATACGCACTGAAGAAAAATCTACTTATTATAAGTCATATCGCACGTGTTAGTCTTAATGTTTAAAATAACGTACGTAAAACGCGAAGTGGAATTTTTAAGGCACGTTTTTAGTCGTTTGAATGGGAGATTGGGATTTTCTGGCTCCATTCCAAACATGAATAGCTAATTTTATACTCCAGCCCAGGTTTGCAGGTGATACGTTGATTAAACAACACGCTGCTGCTTTGGCGTTTTCGCACCATTCGTTTGACGGAGAAGAAATATACGAATTATGGTCCGTTTTGACAGGTAAACATTAATATATCCGGTATATTGAACTATTATTTATGTAACTGTTAGTTAAGTTCGTTCAAAGCAAGTGCTTAGCACGATTACATGTGTGATATACAGTGGCGTAGCGCAAAATGCGGAGGCCCCCCTGCAGGGATCGCTGATGGGCCCCCTGATGAAGGGTGGGGGGGGATACGTCATACGTCAATTTGCATATCACTGACGTCATCGCGTTCTACCGTTTCTGTTTAACAGCCTATGGTTAATAAAGGGGTATTTATAATTGCACTACACTTTATAAAAGCACGTTTATTTAATTAAATGTATTGCTGTTTGAATACAGTATGTCATTATAGATGTGTAGTGAATGTGCAGTAATCTCTCATATGTAATAAACTCAGACAAGTTCAGAAACTGTCACTAAAATATCTGTGATTGTGAACAAGAAAAGAATAAACGGTCCAATTAAATTGTTAAAATAAAGTAGAAGTAGATCGGTTTGACTGTACAAGGGAAAAACCTTCACACTGCCTGTGCTAAATCATTTGTCGTCGGTACGCAGGGGGGTGATCTGCTCTCGGGCTGCAGGTGGGAGAGGCTGCTGTAGAGGACTGACTGGGCCGCCTGTCAGTGCTGTGAGGCGGGGGAGGGGTCGGCGGCATCACACGCAGCTCGTTGAGAAGAGTAGGGACGGTACAGTATGGACAAATGACAGTCTAAAAAAATCTCCAATAACACACAAAAAAGTCGCTAGGGGGGTCTGAAAAGTCGCTAAATCTAGTGACAAAGTCGCTAAGTTGGCAACATTGGCGGCAAGCAATCAGAATGAAGTAGTCCACCGCTTGAGAGGTGTTCAGAGAACACAGACGTGTGAACTTTGGTTCCGACCACAGTTGTTCCCAACAGTTTATTGAAAATCGCGACGACGCGGGGCCCCCTAATCACGCGGGGCCCCCCCGCGGTGCGTGCCCTGCGGGCCCGTCCGCTACGCCACTGGTGATATAGCTTAAAATCGAAGACTGTAGTCACGCTATTGATTGTTTTTAAAACATTGCAAATAAACACCAGATAGGCTACATGTGTAGTTGTGTAAATTTTATGTATAAATATTATTAAACCGTTTAAATAATGTTTTATATTTATGAAGATGTTTGTTGATATATGCGTAATAAAAATAATATCCATATGCTCCCTCTTTCAGCGCTTCGACCATCTTTATTATAACGGGTTGGCTCCGCCTTCCTACCTGTAAATCTCCCCAACAATCTGTGGAGCAGATCTGACGGACTGACTGGATCAGCTGAGGAAAGTGAATGGGGACAGCGACGTGTCATTGAGAGCGGAATAATCGCCGAAACGCCGATATTTGAACGGCACCTTCCACCGATCTTCACACGACTACAAAGAGCTGCTAGGTTCCCAGCTGAATAGCTTTGGAGACATTGATTAAGCTGGCGTTTATGAGAGAAATATCGATTAACGTTAGACACCGCTGTCACTGGATGGACGACAGAGCGCTTAGACGTACACAGGCTGCCTGAAGAGAGCCGTCCGTTTGTCCGCTTTTCTGTCACGAATCCTTTGCTTTCTCGCCGAAACTGACATAAACGACGCGATTATTGGCAATAAAGAGCATTTTATTTCGAAGACATGGAAAAAGACGAAGAAAGCCCATCAGAAATGAAAATATGAAGTCGTCATTAATGCGGATTTAAATGTCTCGCGCTGAGGGGGAACGGACGCGCGATTTCTCCTCACCCTCTCCAAGCTGCCGCGTTTCTCGCACAAAAATATTATTTATTCTGAGTAGACGTGGATAGAAACACAGAGAAGAAACGAGAGGGATATTTGAAGCAATATGGCTGATGGCTGGGGTTGGGGGCGCTGGCAGGAGCTCTCCAAAGCTTCTCAATGCTAGCTGTGGCAGATGGCAACGGATCCTATGGCAGCAGCAGCTCTAGAATGAGTAATAATATCAATTTTAATAAAAATCCGGACTCTTCTGTCTCTATATCGAAGATGGACGTGATCATCCCGTTCACACCAGACGTACCCTGTGACAACAATGGTCAGCGCATGTGGTGGGCTTTCCTCGCCTCATCTATGGTGACGTTCTTCGGGGGTCTCTTCATCATCCTCCTGTGGAGGACCCTCAAGTACCTGTGGACTGTCTGCTGCCATTGCAACATCAAAAACAAGGTAACGCATCTCATCCCCTCTCCACCAAAAGCACCATTAACTGGAATTAAATGTTCGTGTTATCTGCGTCCTTTGCTGCTATCTTAATAACTAGATGACATTTGGATGGCAGTGGATTGCCAATGATAAAGTGATTCGTTGTTGTGAATACGATGAATCTGCGTGACAGTATTGCAGCAAACAGCAGTCAATATGATTAAACTGCTCGTGATGATTCACACAGCCCAAAACATGACATTTGCACATTTAAGCTTAAAGGAATCAAGAGATTTGTAAATACACTGTATCCGTGTGAACAAGTTAACTTATAGCCTTTCTTATAGGCCTCTCATTTAAATGGGTAAACAATCCATGACGTTGCTGTGAATATGGATTAGTCGTGTTTTCTTCTATTAATTTTGCATTCTGGGAGATTTTATGTCCGTGGATTGTTAGTGGCAAAATTCAGATTTGGATTTGATGTGAATCAAGAATTAGAGATAGGCCTATGTGTTAATCTTTACGCAATCAGTTAACCTGTAATCCTTTTAAACGTATACCAGATCACTTCTGTAACCTTGTAAACTAGTCACTGAGACACTAGATGCAATTATGAATTTAGCTATTAGACAGTTTGTATTTATACACTGGTTGGTCTGGAAGGCAATATAGCAGCTTTTATGAATTACTTGAAATACCTACATTGAAAAACATTCAAAAATTGTGTTAAAATTATCCTTGGATGTGCTAAAAAAATTAAGTTAAGGGGTTGTAAACAATTAAACACACAGATTAAGTTAATCATTACTAAATTTAAAATGATTAAATTCAACCCATACAGAAATCTTTTTTTCAGTTTCTTGATTGGTCAGGCTTATTATTATCATAATAATTTTAGGCTTTTAAAAATATGATTCCTATGCTCAAAATAAAACCTATCCAGCACATTAATAATGAGCACGGTCACATAGGGACATAGATAATCTTTAACTAACAGCCATCCCCATGACTGCGGTGCAAACACATTTTTACTGTTTGAATGCCTTTCCTAAACAACTCAGACCTGTTGCTGTCGAATGTACAGAATATAGGAATTACTTCCTCACATTCATTTAATTTGATAGTAATGTGATGGCTTCCATTAAGCACTCAAAATGGACTCGGTGAGGCACAGTTTGTGATCGCAACAAAAGTGTGGCTTATGTTCTACAGTACGTATCATCTTTGATGGATTGGCCGCAGTCCAGTGTAAATGGAAAAGTATTATTCACTCCTCTGGAGACTCATTGCTGATATGTATATATTTAAATGTATATGAAAAGGACAGATTACCCAAAGCTTCATATGGGATTTGAGGAGAGGATATCCAGTGAGTTATAATTAACCACTCAAGGCCTGGATTTTTGCATAATATAGGGTTACATTCCTGTTCAGGGTATCTATGGGGTCCTAAAAAGTCTTAAAATGTCTTAAATCTCAAAAGCAAAATGTTAGGCCTTGAGTCTTAAATCTACTGAAATGTTGTTCTTAGGTCTTAAATCTTTTTTTACCTGGTCTAAATTTCCCTTTGTTCATGTATAGCTACCCAATTTGGTCATTAACACCCATTCAATCTACAGCATTCCATCTCAATGAAACTTTATATTAAAAATAGCTTTTAATTACTTTCCTTACAGTAACATTTGCTTAAAAAATCCTCAGTTTATTTACTGCTGAGCATACTGACCTGACCTATGTTTTTATATTAAATTATTATTATTGAAGACTGAAGTAATTTACATCTATGTTTTGCTCTATTCTTGGTAAGGGTTATAGCAGGGGTCTCAAACTCAAATTGGCGGGGGGGCATTTCAGTGACTGACAATGTAGGAGGGCCGTTTTAACATTCAAGTACACGAAACCTGACATAATCGATGCATCTTAGGACAACATACATGACGATTATATTTAAAGCATTACCTGACACCCTTGATAATGCAAATAAGCACGTTTATCGCGTCACACATCAGTTGCTGAAATATATCTGTGGTTGTTGCGTGTAGACACACACTGAGTCATTCCTCCAGATAGTATATGCAGTCAAAACTCCTACCTTTTTGTTTCTTGTTGTACATATTGAAGGGGTAGTTTAAATTGATATAGTACCTAAAGTACTACAATTAATATGCATAAAAATTTTTATTCTGTCCCAACTAATTATATTGTCCCAATGACGTAAAAACAGCAGAAAGCAGTTTGGGTAACTTAAGAGACTTCACTGGTAATTTATTTTCTCAATATCTTTTTTTTTTTTTTTTTTTTTTGTAAAACTACAACAAAGATGGGGAAAGTATGTACATATTCACATTTACTTTAACAAGTTCAATGCAACTAATAGTACAATTTTTTTATGCAAATCTTAATAAGCACGTGTAAGCCATGAAGAAGTGTTTATACAACAAAATACAGGTGGTATAAAAGTGGTAATCAAACGAGCCTTGAATATTAATAAATATAGAGCTGTAGTAAAAATAGAGCACTTACAGACATATATTTTATGTTTAAATCAGCCACAGAATTAAAGCAAATGTGTGTTACTCTCGATCGTACAGTGAGAGAAAATGAAAGTAAAACTAATCTGAATGCAGTACTTTTAATGTCGACTAGTTGGCGGGTCAAAACCACAAGTGGCTAGAAGCGAATGAACAACAATGATAGAGGTTCAAAAATAATATGTTTTGGCAGGCCGAATCTCGTTATATTTTTGATGTCAGTTGCAGGCTGAAGGGAGGAGGAGGGCAGGCCGTAAATGAGACCCCTGGGTTATAGGGTTTGTGAATGGGTATATTTGAAAATGAATGAAATATTCAAACAAAAAAAATATTATTCAATATATTATATTCAATAAAACGTACTAAATTTAAAAAAATTTTAATATAGGGCAAGTGAAAATCTATATATAGATTTCGAAAAAAAATCCCTATCATTTAGCCCTTTATACGTCTAAAATTTAATTGATAAGGGTCTTAAAAATGTCTTAATGTCTTAAATTTAACTTGGTGAAACCTGTAGAAACTAGTTTAGATCAAGATACCTGTCTGGGAATGGCTGAAAATCCAGATTAGATGATTTGTCTTACAACTATGCTTGTTTTGTGTAAGTAGTTGATATGAATACATGATCCTTTCATTCGGATGAGACTGTGTTGAAGGTTTTATTTATTTAAATGTGAAGGGTTAATGACGTCTATGAAGTCACCATCCTCATTACCATTTAATTAGCTACATGTACAAGCGTTCCAGCAAAACAGAGAATACCTGAAACTGACACTGTAGTTCAGTCTCTTTGGATGGAAGTTGTTAAAACACAACCGGGCCTGTGTTTGTGTCACTTGCTGCTGGGAAGCCTTGATTAAACAACCTATAAAGTCAGACATGAGTATTTGGCATTTTGATTGTTTCTCTGTTAGTTCAGTGGTTGATGACAACCTGTCGTTGTGCCATTTGGAGCGAGTGTGTTCTGCAAAGTGATATCTCGTCATATCCTGTTTGCAATAAGACATGAAAACGGATAATTGTGCTCGCTCGGTGTGTTTCCTGGTGGAAGGAACGTCTGGAGAGGTGACTTTGGGTATGGGTATTGACACTCTGTTGCAAGGGGAACATGCTTGTTAGGAGCATTAAGAGGCTGAAACGTTATCCCTTGTGCAGCTGACTGTGGACGGGCAACAGGTCCTCCAGGCATGGTGTCAGTAATGGGACGCGCAGCAGAGGCTGGCCATGTTGAGCAAGTGGGTGAGACAGCATGCCATTATGTCAGCCATATACATAGACTGCAGTGTACAGGTGCACAAATAACCCAAACAAATCCAAAGCACATCATCTTAGAGTTCAACTGCATTTGCTGAATTCTGAACCAAGACTTTGTTTATTTGATGACTGGCGTCATTGTTCACTAGGCGATAACTGTCCCTTAGGTGCAGTTGCCACATGGAAGGAATGGTGACTTAATGTGAACCCTTTTTCTATGTGTCCTCTGTGGCACCTTGCCTGAGGCTTTGGCTAAAAAACATGTGCTTTAACTTTGCAACACCTATCGGGTCTTGTAGAGAACAATTTTTGCCCTTATTAAAGGGGAAAACTGAGGATAGAAGGGGATTTTATTTCTAGCACTGGTAGCAGTATAACAACATCCCTGGCAGTAACTAACACAATTGCCATCTGTTTATTTGAGCCAAGGAGGTTTATGGGTGTGTTGAAGTCATTAGAGCTTTTCATTCTGAAAAGGTTAATCCTGGGTCATTCTAAACCTTGGGTAAACAGAATCATGGATTTTCTCACTCCACATTTCACAGTGGGTTGACAATTAATCTAGGATATTTAAATCCAGATGTTCCTCAATCAAAAATAGGTTTTTGTGGTGACCGTGTCAATAGCATTGTTAACATCCATAAATAATACATTTGCAAAATATAATACATACATGCACAGCACAATTCATATTTACCTAATTCAATTTGTAAATTCAAAACACAATTCGTAAATGCAACACAATTCAGAAATTCACAAGTAAAAATAAATATTTTTGGCAAATGAATTGGATTTGTGTATATTGTGAAGTGTGTTTTGAAGTTACAAATAGGATTTGTGTATTTATAAATTGGGTTTTGAATTACGAATAAGATCTTTGTATTTTTGAATCATCTTTTGAATTTACTAATTGTATTTGCATATTTACATAACGTGTTTCCAAATTGGATTTGTGTATTTTTTTTTGGCCTTTTTGCCTTTATTAGATAGGACAGTAATAAGAAATGAAGCAAAGTGGGAGTGTGTATGAGAGTGAGAGTGAGTGAGAGAGAGAGAGAGAGAGAGAGAGAAAGAGAAAGAGAAAGAGAAAGAGAGAGAGAGAGAGGTAGGGTTGGGAAATGTCCTCGAGCTGGGATTCGAACTCGGGAGGCCCTGACATGCTACTGCACCTTTTGTCGGTGCACTATCCACTAGGCTACTGCGCCGACAAGGATTTGTGTATTTTTGAATCGTGTTTTGAATTTACTTATTGAATTTGTGTATTTTTGAGTCTTGTTTTAATTTTTCTAATTGGATTTGTGTATTTTTGAGTCGTGTTTTAATTTTTCTAATTGGATTTGTGTATTGTTGAGTCCCGTTTTGAATTTACTAATTGGATTTGCGTTTTTTTTAATCGTGTTTTAAATTTACTAATTGGATTTGTATATTTTTTTGTAATCGTGTTTTGAATTGACTAATTGGATTTGCGTATTTTTAATCGCGTTTTGAATTCAAGAATTGTATTAATTTTTGCTACAAACCAACAGTGAAAAAATAACATTATAAAAAATAAAACCATGTAAAATAAAAGATCTTTTTATTATTGTTTTCATATAAATTTCAATTTAATAAACAAATACATTTTCTGCTGCAAACATACACAAATGTAAAAATATAAATTAAATTAAAAACTGAAAGCAGACATCAGTAGCTAAATGGACAATTAATATGCGTCTCAAGAAAGAACAAATGAAAGAAAGGAAGAAAAACCTCTGGCTTCAACCATTCTTTTCATTTTGTGTCCATGGTAATGCTTGTGTTGTGAAAGAGAACACATATTTGAGGGGTATTTGTTCATTCAGGAAAAAAAGCAAACTTGTTGGTATGACCTGCAGTTTATAGTATGTTGTTCTATTATGGTCGTGTGCTGTACTATTCAGTAATTTGACTTATATTTTCCTTAGGCTTGTTCTTCTTGTGTGTATGACACATTGGCATATGAGCAATTCCAGCGTTATGGATGTGACATTTGCAGTAAAATCTCAAAACATAAATTCACAGAAAAGTATATAATAATATTATATTGAAACATCTGTTTTTATTTTTCTAAAGCAACTAACCACAGAGTTATGGGAGCAGACAAATATCAATCTGTAAACACACACACACTCCAACACATACACACACTTAATTTAATTTAACATATTTTATGTTAGTTTAATTTAACATGCTATATGTATTTTCTTTTACAAATAGTTTTTTACAGTTTATAGTTCACATTATTATTATTATTATTATTATTATTATTATTATTATTATTATTATTATTGTTAAATGTAACTTGTATAAAGATGGACAGTTGTATGTGGCCATCTTTGCTGAAGGTCACTCAGTTCTGCTCATTGTTTTTGTGAGCCAATCATCTGAGCCGTGACTAATAACTGGCCACAGGAAAATTTCCAACACAGATTGGCTGATGGCATCTCAAGAACATGCACAGTCCCAGGCCTTTCTCTGGCAACTCTCCTGCCGGTGTATGAGCTGTGACGTCAGAAAGAGTGCACAGGGAAACATATGAGGTTTCCTGAATGCATCAGAATACACGGCTGTTTTATATTGGCTTTTTATCACATAATAGTTTAATCTTTATGAACTATCAGGTAAGCCCACTAGCAACTCTTCCATACTTCACCTATAATGAATTTGCTTAGTTTAATCTGAGTTTTTTTTTTCAGAAATATCTAATTCTATTTTATACCTGATGTAGCAAAACAATTATAGAAGCATAGTTTATTGATTTAGATTCCATTTTTTTTAATAATGGTTTGTATTTCTTCTTTAGATTACATTGTTTACTTCTCTATGCAAATAAGATGGAGGTGTTTACCAAAAGGATATTGCTTCTTGAAATCAGCCTTTGCTTTTCGATCCAGTGATTTAGCCTGAGTGCTGCATGACTACCGTTTTCCATTTAAAGCTTAAGACGCTCTCTGGATCCACTGGAGGGTTACGTCTCAAATGAGGCATGCTTTTTGTGTGCATGCCTTATGAGACTACAATATAAAGAATTCTTTATACCTAGGGCTGATCTTTGTATTTTCATTGATGTACTCAGAGATTACTAAGATGCCTAGTAAGTGGGTTTGTTGTTCACCTTTGTATCCCTTCATGCTTGGCAATGCCTTTGGGCTAACAGGCGTACAGCACACTCACGAAGATCTCAGCTGTCCCTCTCATACACTTTAACACAGTGTGCCCTGACAGTTCTCTGCTTGGCACATGCTATAACTCCAGTACTAGGTAAACGTCAGCTGTTTTCATTGTCGGCAGGAGTGTTTATAAAATGAGATTTTTATAATGTGTTATTAAACAAATAAAAATGTTTTAACTATCTAAGGCTGCATTTACACTACATTGTTCAAGTGACCCAATTTTGATTAGTTTTTTCTCCCATGTGGCACAGATGGGATATGGCCCGCGTATAGATGTAAGCAGGAAAAAAATAGCAAGAATGTTTCTCAGATAAGATTCAGGCCTACTTCATATGAAAATTTATCCGGTATGAATCAGATATGTGCCCTCATGTCTGCTGTTTAAGCAGGTAGATTTGATTTTAAACTGTTAATGCGAGTCACACGTCATTAAAAACAGTAGCGAGTGATGCAATCTTTTTCATTATGGAAAACCGAGATCTGCATGTTCTCAAAACCTTACACAAGGCCTAAATAGCTTGTAAAGGTCAAAATAGCGTGTAAACAATATTGCATTCTTTAATTTATTCTACTTCTGCTTAATACCTCATTTATCAGGGGTTGCCACAGCGGAATTACCCGCCAACTATTCCACCTTATTCCAGCTGCAACCCATTACTGTGAAACACCCATACACTCTCATATTCACACAAACAATCATACAATCAATTCACTTATAGCGCATATCTTTGGACTGGGGGAAACCGGAACACCCAGAGGAATCCCATGGAAACACGGGGAGAACATGCAAACTTCACACAGAAATCGCCACTGCCTCGCATGGTTCAGGATTGGTAGAGCTACGCATTGATGAATTTGCTCTTCAGTGTTTGAACTCTCAGTAATGATTAAATCACACTGAACTGA
Organism: Danio rerio; assembly: GCF_052040795.2. Lineage (NCBI taxonomy): Eukaryota > Metazoa > Chordata > Actinopteri > Cypriniformes > Danionidae > Danio > Danio rerio. The sequence goes on from NC_141033.1 coordinate 18,253,227, forward strand.
GCTAAACTGAACTGAACTGAACTTAAACACTAAAACCTGAACCACACTGTTCCAGTTACTGAACCGCACGGTTCCAGTTACTATGACCATTTATGTGAAGCTGCTTTGACACAATCGACATTGTAAAAGCGCTATACAAATAAAGCTGAATTGAATTGAATTGAATTGAAATGCCAACTGGCCCAGCCAGGACTCGAACCAGCAACCATCTTGCTGTGAGGCGACAGTGCTAACCACTGAGCCACTGTGCCACCCATATTGCATAAATCACATACAGTTGAAGTCAGAATTATTAGCCCCCCTTTGAATTTTTGTTTCTTTTTTAAAATATTTCCCAAATAATGTTTAACAGATCAGGGACATTTTCACAGTATGTCTGATAATATTTTTTTTTCTTCTGGAGAAAGTCTTATTTGTTTTATTTGTAATAAATCTGACTTCAACTGTACATAAATCAAGATATGGAGATGACATTAAGATGCCTACTGGTTTCAAGCCTAGATTAAAATATGGCCAAATGAGAACCTTTCTCTCATATAACATAGCAGAAAAAAACTCCTTCGAACTGATTAAATACAGGAAAAGAGAAAAGATTGCTCATTTATTATCACAGCTTATTATTATTTTCCGGGTCATTGCATCCTTGCATGGTTAGTGTAAATGCAGACAACGGATACTAGTCACTTTTAAAAGAAGGATGTTCAGTAAGCAGGTCATCAAAAAAATTGGATACTCTCACACAATCGGAATTGACCATCAAGATCTGGAATGTAAATGCAGCCTTAATGAGTGCAGTTAAAGAGATGTGGAAGTCAAAAGACAGGTATTTTTGTTTAAATTAAGAAAAAAAATGCATTTTTATTGTCCTCTGGATTATTTTTGAAGGCCTGCAAGAAGTCTGTCTTGTTGCAGCTCTATAAGAATTAATTTATTTGCTATTGATCACTGGACACCTCTTGAATTGATATTTGAAATGATTTTAAATGACACATTTTCTTAGGATGTCACGTTGGCTGTTTGTTGCCAGTGTAAAAAAGGAGTATACGTATTAAATTGGGGAGATGGATTCTCATGCCATCCTGTTGTAGTTCACAAATATAAGAACTTGAAAGATTTGTGTTTGTGGCTTCAGCCACTTGGATAGGTCATGCTTGAGTAGAGCTATAATGATGTATACAAAGAAGTTAAAGCTGACAGCGGAACAGTGCAGAAACGTCAACGGAACACTTTTTTCGTTTCTGCTTGTAAGACTGATTTATTTTTTGTTAAACATGTCCACTAAAAAACTTCAATTTTATTGCCTAATAAATAGATTATTCTCACATAGTACTTGATGATAATAACACGTTTTTAATGATAAATAAGACACCACTTTAAAATTGAGGTTAGCCTAACAGTGTGTGGTTCCACAAAAATAATCAAACAGTTAACCTTTATGTAATTGTTTCAAAGCTGGAGACAGAAATGATTTCGTATCACGAGTGATATTTGTGTGCTAGGCCTCCGAGTTCCTTCTGGCATAGCGGCCTCAGATGTCTGACATAACTGTCATGTGTTGTTGATATTGGACTGACATAAGCATACTCTACAAACATGGCAAAAGACTGACCAGTTTCCACTGCTATAGGCAGAACTTTTCAACCAATTCATGTAAAGAATGAATTTGGTAAATGGTATACACTGTAAAATACACTGCTGGGTCCACACAATCGATTTGTGTTGGGACAACATGAAAAAATAAAGTTAACCTTTTAGTTTTAACAAATTTAGGTGGACAACATCAAATTTGTCTCCAAAAAACTCAAGAATTGTTTTGTTTTATGTAATTTTACGCAAGTAATTTGAACAAACAGCAAATGTATTTTTTTGAGTGTATTGAAATACATAAACCAAGTATCACATTGGATTTTGGATTGAAACTTTAATAAAAAGTAGGACCCTCAAAGAACCATCATTGTTTTTAATTGTAAATAAAAGAGCCCAATGAAATGAGTTCGGTTATATATTTTCCTCTCTAAATTATTTATAATTAAATCTTTCCCATTCTGTTCTTTTTATGGCGTTTTAGTTTTTCTGGATTCTATTTTTACTTTTTATTTTCCTCTTTTTTTTGTATTGCATTTTAATATTGAAAGTAAATGTAAAATAATTTAGTAACATAGTCCATTTGATTAAAAAACATGAAACGTAATCAGGTTAACAAAATTTTAAAAAGTTTGACAAAATGTAAGATTAAGGATGCATATAAATAATTTACATCTTTTTCAAATTAAACTGAACATTAAAATTAAGCTGGAACTTTATTTTTATGGATTAAAAATATACTTTTTAGTCACTTGTCTTTTATATGCTCAAATTTATTTTAAATTAATTAATTTGAGATTTTTTTCTAATCGTTTTTTTCTTGTACGCATACTATTTTGTACAATTTTCTTCAGGCATATTTCCAAAAAATAAATTCATAGTTAACTCGGAATTAACTTAGTCAAACTTAGTTAAACTTAGTCAGGTGGTTGTGCAAATTTTAATAACGAGAATGTTAAATGAATCATTTTGTATTTTCCTTTATGTTAACCAACTAAACATAAAACATTTCATACCATATTGCCCAGTCACACTTAATGTTTGTTTATGTGTTTACTTTTTTGTACTAGGTGTCTTAAAGTTTAGATTTGACTATGTCAGGACTCCGGAGATACATTCCACACTGGTTGGTGATACCAGATCTCACTGACTGGTCAAAAGCGTTAGCACATGGGAAAAGATAGCAGGATGGCCATTGCTGGAGCTCACAGAGGAAGCCGCTGCTGGCCACTTCAGCTGCTGTTGTCTTTAAAGTCTGTGTGTAATCTGTCTGCAGTCAAAGCCACCATGTGCTCTCATCTCCACTAACCCCTGGCTAATATTTGCCTTCGTATTGTTATTTTGAGTTTATTGGATTGCTGCGCGAAAGCTGGTTAAGAGGCACAATTAATGACGATCATTACTAACAATTTCTCAGAATGAATTGTTGGTACTTATGGAGTAATCACAAGGCCTCTGTTGTAGTTATGTTTTTCCTGACAAGGTGATTTTGAGCCTTGAGTATCAGCTCTACTTTTGGTAACACTTTCCACTTAAACATCTTCAGTACTTCACCCGCAATGAGACGAAAATTGATGCATGAGTTATCTGGACACCTGTTCAAACTTGGGATAGGCAATATCTTTAGGGGGGTGCTGGAAATCCTTAAATATGCTTTGAGTCTAATGTTCAAGGTTTGAGGAGTGCTCAGATTAAAAAAAAAAAAAAAAAAAAAAAAAAATATATATATATATATATATATATATATATATATATATATATATATATATATATCTAAACTATTTGAAAAAAGTAATTGCAATGCTTTCATAATAATAATAATAATAATAATAATAATAATAATAATAATAATAATAATAATACATTTGACTAAATATGTAAGAAAAATTAACTAATTAAATAAAGGTACAAAATCTGTAGCTGATGCGCCTAAATTTTTGAAGTTAGGAGCACCGGTGCTACCAAACAAAAAGGTTAATTTGTAACCACAAACCCAGATTCGATGCCCTGTTCGAATCTGTAGGAATTGCCTGTCTGAATGCTGTTCAAGATACTGATTCTGTGATGTCAGTGTAAATGAGTTGATATGCTCAAATATTACTGCAAAAATAGTTTACTGTCATAGCAGATGTTGTTTTTTTCCACCACGCTCTTGGTGGCGGTGATGGTGTGCAACGTTTCTGAAGAGCGATGGGAGGCATGTGTGTGCGATGTACCTGAGCGGCAGGGGTGAGTTGTGCCCAACGTACCTGAAGAGCTGGGACGGATGCGGTGGAGAGGGGTGTGCGACGTATTTAAGGACTGGGGGGAGACGCAGGTTTTCCGGAAGATTATCATTCGTTTGCAGTAGGGCTGCACGATTAATCGAAAAAAGATCACAATCTCGATTCAACCCTACACACGATCTTAATTCAGCTTTTCTACGATTCTGCCAATTATATTTTCAAGGTCAGGAGAGAAGCTTAAAGGCGGCTGCACAGGTCCTCACAGGAACATGAACACCTTCAAAAAAGTGTCACATACTGTATTTATAAGGTATAATTCCCCAGAAATGTAATTTCTATCTCATGTAATGATTTATTTGCAGCCGCAAAATCACACGTGAGCTGACCACGAGCTACAGAGAACGCGCACGCGCCTGCACGTAGCACGCTTATGACGGCTACTTTAGTGGACAGAACCTGCATTTGCTGTGAATATCAAGTTATAAAGTTGTAAATAACGTTCAGTTTGTTGCACAGAGCTTTGAGTTTGAGATACGCGTTGAAAGAATAATTTGCATGTGTGTGTGTTTTGATATGTTTAAAAAACATCGATCTTCACTGCCTGGCTGAGATACGATATAAAGTGGGTATCAAACCAAACAAGAAGCACTGCATTAAATTATATTTTTCCATGCCATGTCTTTAAAATATGGAAATTAATTTTATCCCAGTATTTTCAATGGATTTTCTGCTTTAGCCTGCTGCTAATGACGTCAGCAGCGTTCAAACGGTCTTTTATCTCTTTTTTACACTTTAACAACCAAATAGATGCTTTAAGTCAATTTAAATAATTATATTTGAATATCATTATAACATCGATGCTGTTAAAGGAAACCTATGAAATTGAAAACTTTTCACCAGAAGTTCATCTTGGCAGAAAAAACATTATAGCTGTGCATATAGTCCACTCATTTGTGTTTAAGAAAGATGATGCTCTACATAGACTAAAAAATAAGTTCTTTGTCTTCACAATATATAGCAGAAAGTCCATACCACTCATTCCTAATCCCTGTGACCAGCCCCTGAGCTCTGATTGGCCCACATCTCAATGAGCTTAACATCATAATTTGTGCTTAGATTGGAAGCAGTGATGCAGCGTGCAGGCTAGAGGAGAAGTGAAGGGTAGAGGACGTTCCTGTGACCTTCAAGGATGCGGGCTGTGCTGCTGAAGCCTCGTGCCGCTCTGTGATTTGGCTCCATCTCTCCCGTGTGCTCGCTAGCTAATAACAGGTTGCGCTTCTGATGGCAGGCAGCAATTTTAATAACCTGCTTGGCTCTTAGCATGCACTACAGCGCATCGGTGTGATGAGATGGAGTGCTTTTGATGTGCCCGCAAAGGTTATTCCACAAATGTCAGGCTGGTTTAATTGAAGAAACATTACAAAAGCATCTAACGGCAGCTATTTCTCAGCTCCAAATACTGCTGAAAGCTTTTTAATTGAAACCACGTTTAATAGTTTTTTACTTTTTAGCACGTACGAAGGCCATGGTTGATTTTTCTACAGGGCTCCAGGGTGTTTAATATGTTTAAATAGTAATAGTAGAAGGAACAAGGCTGGTGAAAAGTGAGACGGAGGTTTGTAAATTAATCTGTCATGTACTCTGCACATGACATGGCATGTCGACATCATGTAACCTACATATGTTGTACAGACTGAAACTGAAGTTTCATGTTGTAGGTCCTGGGGAGTGAAGCAATTAATACTGGATAGGGTTGTCTTATTCATGCTGATATATATATATATTTTTATTGATCTCATCATCGTAGTAAACTAGGGATGCACCAATCCTCATACTTGGATCGGATATCGGTTTGATACGGCATATTTTTGCTGGATCGGGTATTGGCCAGCTGGTACCGATCCAAATCTAAATCATGTGCTTTATTCTGTGTAATTTATAAGCCAACAAAATCCATGAAGGAAGCCTATTATAAGGCACTAGAAAGTTGTCATGTATACCTACTATAAATGTTTTGAAGCCATTCTGTAGTTTAATGTGAAGCACAGATGAATATTCAAGTGGTTAAATTTATGTTCAGTTCAGTGCTTCTCTCCGCTGAGCCTGTAAATCATTCTCTATTTATTTACAATTCAAACTGCGTGGAACGTTTGTTAATGACAGCACAAAAAACTTTCTCCAAGACTATTTGTTCCTGTTAGTTAAAATAATCAATGGCGAAATATGTTTAGCTCTGATTAAATGGAGATATTTTGACCTGCTGCAAGAAGTTCATTGCATTTTCGAAATCATTTTGCACTGCATCTGTTAGATTAGCAGATCGCATTCGCAACTCTGGAGTAGAGAGAGTTATTACCTGCTCTTCACACACAAAGTAGGCCTACCTGAAGTTTTAAATTACAAAGATCTTAATAATATATTGGACAGATCTTCAATGTACTGATTTCTTCCCTTCGTGGTGCTCAGTTTTTAAAGTGTTCGCAGATAACGAAGGCCTGCGCGCTGTCTCAGCGACGCATCAAGCGCTTGATTCATGCTCCAGCTGATTATTCTCACAATGAGTTTCTGTTCTTTCATTCTTCTAGCTGAGTTTATTCTTCCGAGGGGAATACTTTCAGTACTGCAAATAGTTTGCAAAGCCTGGCTCATTGTGATTAAAGTTGATGATTAAATTAATAAAAGTGAAACTGACTGTGCAATATGGATTGCTATTAACAGAAAAGATAATATTTATTAAGTAAAACTGGCCTCAGACAGATTAGTTTAGGCTGGGTCAAACCTGCAGGAAAAGATCAGGCTTTGCTAAAAGGCTGATTATTTTACCAACGATTAGGATCAATAGTGGTAGCCTATTAGATATTTCAAAGAAAAATCTTAATATTAAAAAAGAAAACATAAGTTGGTATCTTTAGTATCTTTGACCCACATATTATAATCTACGTTTTGTGCACTTGTTTCAATTTTTTTTCTGAACAATAAAGTTTGTAATATTACTCAAGTCATGTAGGGTAAAATAAATATTACCGGAAGGCATCTATAAATATAATGAATGTTGATCTGCAAATTTGAATACAAAGAAATACTTGCACAAAAATAAATACTATAAGTATTACATGTATACAGAAATAGTAAAATTTTACGCTTTTATACTTAATATGTATAGTTTGCGTAAAGATGTTGCACTTGAAACATGGCAGTACTGCTGTTCAGTCAGTAGAACACAGGATATTGTTTTTCCCCCTATACCTCAGGGGACAAGTACAGATTATCTGCTTACAGGTGAATCTAGGGTGATGATACTGGATATTGTTAATAATATTGATAGAATAATAATTTTATGCATTTTCTTCTCCAGCTAGTATTATTTTATCAGATCATGGTGTTATTATAGAATTGCATGTAAAGGGATAGTTCACTTAAAATTTTAAATAAACTCATTTGCTCATCCTCTTGTCTTGTCGAAAAAGAAGCACTTTTACCCAATAAGTGCATTGATAGGTTTTTCAAATAATTTATAGTATGACTTTTGATTAAGTTGCACACTGATTTAATTTTTTTATACATATTATTATCACTATTATTAACTAATAATAACTATTATTATAACTACATAAATCATGGAGACAATCAAAAACAAAATTACATGCTGTCATAAGCAATAGATAAGCTTCTGACGGCTTCTGCTTTGCTAGTGCTTACAAAAAAAGGCCAGTTCTAAAGCAGTGGACTAATCAGAAAACCTCTGAGACAGGGCAAGCATTGCGACCTTATGTTTACAGTAGCAAGCTAGCATGACAACTGATTTATTTGATGGCAACATTGCATTTAAAAATAATTTTTTTGTTCCTAAGCACTGTGTCTTGCAATTTTAGACGCATTAGGTGTAAAGGGCTCATATGTTGCGCTCTGCTGTGGTCTTTTTCTCTCTAACTCTATTGACTGGCACATCTGGACTGACTGTATTTGATGTTATAGTACAGGAAGTGAATCGTGATTCCCGTACCATGATGGTTCGGGACAAATGCATGTACCATTACATCCCTACTTAAAGGAGAATGAGCATGTGTACATGCACACCAATAATCATATTTTAATATGATCAAGACAATAATCTGATCAAGAGTCAACCATGTAAATAGCGATTTTGCATTTTTGAAGTGCTGTATAGACATGTAAACACCTTAATCAAACTACTGTCATGTAGGACATTTCGCTGCATTTTGCGACGGGATAGTCCACACACATGGTTGTTTGACACTATTTTTTGCACCTACTGAGTGAGTTGGACCACCTCTACCTGCATCGCAATATCAAATTCCATTAAAACAACACTCTTCCAGCAGTTCATACTTGCGTCCAGTATCTTGTTTGTCATGGGGAGCATGCATAAAATGTTCCTGAATAAAAGTGAAAGTGCCAAACTGCAGTGAAAGTTGACAAATTAAAAATGAAACGCCTGAAATTACATGAAACTTTGGAGGAAACTGGATAGTGTGGTGACGCAATGATGGTAATCGAACTATGCACTATAACATGTAAAATGAAATCATGAAAGAAACATTTAAAAAGCAACTCTTGTAAACACATTAATCATATTATTGTCTTATTCAGATTGAGAAAATAATTCAATTACCAGTATCCATGTAAACATAGTCATTGAGAGTGTTTAAATGTACATTAATTATACTTAAACCATCAGCCGGATACTCCTTGTAACTTAATCAAAAACGGATCTGTTTCCATGTAAATCACATTTGAATCGTTGTGTGCATATCTGTTCAAGTGTCAACGTGAACACGTTTTCATAATGTTTACAATATAAGCTTTATTTCGAGTCTTTTAAATAAGCAAATAAAGATGTTAATAAATGGGTTACTTCTTCGTGACTTGAATCCCTCTATAGCAAATGTTCTAATTTTCCAAGTTTTGTAACATTCATTAAATATTTAACACTAACGTACAACCTAAAGATCATATATCAGCCCAGGCAGGCATAGACAGCCTATTTGATCCCCATAAATGTTCACCTTTATAAAGGTTGTTGTGAGACCACCTGAGAGCACAAGTCCAATTTTTTCCTCCTTGAAGAGCTCTGGATCCCTCATGAATCTTATTGAACATACTTGGAAATAAATAGCTTAATAGTAGTCTTGTTTTTTAGAGCTGGCCTGGCCCTCACTAGAAATCTTGTTAACATTCAGGCAGTCCTGCACCTCTTAAGTGCAAAAAATCATTCGCTTCACTCTAGCTCTGCATGAGTGTGAAGTCTCACAGTTTGGATGGGATGGATTAAACACAGCCTCAGTGATTCTGCTCAGAATCAGGCCGTCAGCACCATGGAGAGCTCAGTGGAAGAGTTTCTGCAGACACTCAACTGTTTCAACCTCAAATAGATCTGCATTTGGTGGAATGTTTGCAATGACTTTAGCGCCGAACATCTGATCTTGTCCTAATCAAAAGAGAGCGAAAATTGTGGCGATTGTTGTATTGAAAGCCAACATCTGTTTGCTCTGAATGAAAGCAGCTGCGACCTTGTCATCTGTGCAAGTACATCATGTTGAAATGCATTTGATTTGAATGGGCAGTAAATGAATACCCCACTACATCATGGATTCAGAAAGACTGGTTTGTCTGTTTGCATGCCCTTCCAGTTATGGTCTGCAGTTTTTTTAGACAGTTACACATGTGGCTGTTTTCATTTGTGCACATGCACAGCTGTTCGTGTTTTGGTTGTTAATTATAGCTGGTGGATAGTGCTAATTGATTGCCATTTTTCCTCATAGTTAAATGGCTATATAGTGAAATACTAGCATAAATCTTACATTTTTATTGTGTTTATTTCAACTAGCTTAAAATTAGTACTCAAATTGAAAGTCTTTTACGGTGCTTTGTTTTCGTACTCAAACCTAAAAATAAAACCAAGCATTTAGGCCTGTCACAATAATCAATATATCAACTTATCTTGCTATTCTTGCAGATGACCTAAACATTAGAAGTTACTATACAAATATATTTACAAATTCACAAATAACGTTAAAGCCTTTTTACCATGACATTTACGTTCTACCTCGCTGGTGTCTGGTGTGAACTAGACATTTACCTAATAGAACATTTAATAGTATGTAACATATGACTTTTACCTATTTAACATCAAAATATAGCATCTAAATAATCTTAAGAATGCTAAGTATTTTAAAGTGTTTATGACTATTTGCATTATTATGCTGTTATATAATCCAGTTCTTCCCACACATTGGGCTCTATTTTAACGATTTTTTAACGTGCAAAGTCTAAAGCGCAGGGCGCAAAAGTATTAAGGGCGTGTCCAAATCCACTTTTGCTATTTTAAGAATGGACAAATACGGTCTGCAGCACGGCACATAGTCTAACAGGATTGTGCTTATTCTCTTAATGAGTTATGATTGTTTTGAGCATAACATGCATAAAACTAGAGTAATATGTAATATAATAAAAAAGAGTCTCATCTCACATTCAGTTGCGTCGCGCCATGGCACGTGCTATTAACATGGCAGACTTTATAAGTGAAAAAACTGAATGCTTCATTAGCGAGAAAACAGTCAAACAGACCATCTGCAGCGCAAGGATAAAGAACCAGCCTCCACCATTCAGCCTCTTTACTTTACATTTTTACTCTTTACTCCTTTACTTTCGTGGATAAGGAAACAGTGTTTTACGCACTCCACTGAAGACATCCATTAGCCTATTTAATTTTAAGCACAAAGATATAGTTTCAAAACTATTTCTAAATTCAGTTCTGATTTCCAGCAAATAATATAAAAAACAATAATAACAAAGTGTGGTCAAAACGTTATCCGAACACATTTTGTTCTTATATGGTGATGCATACAAAACCTGCCAGATGAACAAATCTAAACTTGTTTTTATTAAAATAAATATAAATATGCATTTAATAAGTTTATATATATATATATATTTATATATATATATTTATATATATATATATATATATATATTTATGTATATATATATATATATCTATATATATATGTATATATATATATCTATATATATTTATATATATATATATATATATATCTATATATATTTATATATATATATATATATCTATATATATTTATATATATATATCTATTTATATCTATCTATATATCTATTTATATCTATCTATCTATCTATCTATCTATCTATCTATCTATCTATCTATCTATCTATCTATCTATCTATCTATCTATCTATCTATCTATCTATCTATCTATCTATCTATCTATCTATCTATCTATCTATCTATCTATCTATCTATCTATCTATCTATCTATCTATCTCTATATATATATATATATATATATATATATATATTTATATATATATATCTATTTATATTTATATATATATATCTATTTATATCTATTTATATATCTATCTATCTATCTATCTATCTATCTATCTATCTATCTATCTATCTATCTATCTATCTATCTATCTATCTATCTATCTATCTATCTATCTATCTATCTATCTATCTATCTATCTATCACATACATAAACATTTTTTTCTTTTTTTTCTTTTTATTAAATATCTGTGATCATTTAACCTGTGGAAAATTGCTGGTTTTGTAGGCTACTGTTGGTTCTGTGTGTGTGTGAGAACTGTCAACACTCCCACAGACAGTCTAACATGCTCTGCAGACCCACAGAGATGCACCTTTTTGGCACTTAAAAATCTATCTGGCTGGGGTTTCTAAATCTCCCATCTCTCTAATGTCCGGTATTAGGCTTTCGCTTTTGAAAGTTTTCGTTAATTGTATGCGTATTTTGCATTACTTTTTTATTTAAATCTGCACAGTGAGAGTAAGAGTAACATTGAATAATTTCTTCTTTATTAAACTACTCAGAAAAACTTTACTGTATACTCAGAGGGGACGAAATGACATCTAGACTGTCTGCTAAATATTTGTTTTGATAACATTGATTTCTCATTTGCTGTAGATTTTATTAATTTGATGATGTTAATAACATAGCCTATTTTATACATAACTTAAATGCTTTGATAATACTTTATAAAATGTCATGCCAATAAAGCAAGCTAAACTTGAGAGAGTGAATTAAATAACAATGAAAATAAAACAATTAAACCGTAAAAAAATCACTGTCACTGTCGTTCAATCTGGCTACTACCGCAAGTACAGTTGAAGTCAAAATTATTAGCTCCTGTTTATTTTTTTCCACAATTTTTGTTTATTTTTCTCAACACATTTCTAAACATAATAGTTTTAATAACTTATTTCTAATAAGGGATTTATTTTATCTTTCCATAATGACAGTAAAAAATATTTGACTAGATATTTTTTTCAAGACACATCAATACAGCTTAATGTGACATTTAAAGGCTTAACTAGGGTAATTAGGTTAACAGGGCAGGTTAGGGTAATTACACAAGTTATTGTATAACGATGGTTTGTTCTGTAGACTATTGGAAAAAAATTGCTTTAAGGGGCTAATAATTCTGTCCTTAAAATGTTTTTTAAAAAATTAAAAACTGCTTTGATTCTAGCCGAAATAAAACAAATAAGACTTTCTCCAGAAGAAAACAAATTATCAGACATGCTCTAAAAATTCCCTTGCTCTTTTAAACATTATTGGGGAAATATAAAAAAAAAAAAAATTCAAAGGGGGGCTAATACTTCTGAGTTCAACTGTATATTTCAAACCTGTGGGAAGCACTGTAATAATTTTATTAGTGGCATGAAATGATCTTAGAATGACAATAATATCACTTATTGCAACAATTTTTTCAGCGAGTTGTTTGGCACGTGTGCATCACTGTTATACGTTTATCGTATGTCGTATCGTATGCTATATATGTTTACACATTTAATATTTTTTCTTAGGGGATTTAAACCAAAATACACAATGACACTCTATCAAACATATTTACGTCTTTATAATATTGTTACTTACTGCATTATTAATGCACAGCAATACCACACAAAGAAAGGATGGACTTTGAAGGAAAAAAACATGTTAGAAAACTTCCATTATAGTGCACTGGACAATTCTGAACAAGTTCTGCCCACACATGCACGAGGCAGGCAATTTTGTACAATTACGTAATCTATCGGCTTAAAGATATCAACCTAATTCTGACATCGGACCGATAATTATAACATTAAATATAGAATTTATTGGCCGATAACAAAATGGTGGCAGATATATGGTGCATACCTTTGTTAAATGATGCTTCATGCTGTATGCACCTTAAATGAAAGGTGAGTAAATAATGACAATTTTTATTTTTGGGGCGAACCATCCCCTCGAGCTCTGCTGCGATATTTTGTAAGACAATACTGATAAAACATCTTTTTGATTTAGCATGAAAGTGCTGTGAATCATATCTGGCGTCTACCCTTGAATGTCCTTGTGCTGTTGGCAGTACATGATAAGCATTTGAATGCACCCTAGACACAGAGGATGATTTTGCATTATATATTACAAGGACATCATTTGATTTGCTAATTCTGGGTTTGGTTGGTGGGGTAGAGAGGGCTAAAGCCACACAGCTGCTTTACTGAGCATTGTCTCAAAGCAATACAACTGCAGAGAGATGAAAACTGGCACAGGCTCAGCAAACCCAGATTGGTCTCTTTCTCTGTCTCTCTGTCTCTCTCTCTCTCTCTCGCTCTCTCTCTCTCTCTCGCTCTCTCTCTCTCTCTCTCTCCCTTTCAATTCAATATTGCTTTATTGGCATGACAATTGTTACAAATGTATTGGCAAAGCAGTTATAAAGTTTACATAAAAAGTTACATACATATATAATAAAAAACAGTACACACAGTAAATAGTAATAGTAAAAAAAGATGATATTTATATATCATAATTAAATAAAATATCAACAATACATCATATTATTCATATTCAATATATCACATTAATATTCAATATATTTTCTCTCTCTCTCTCTCTCTCTCTCTCTCTCTCTCACTTTTTCTCTCTCACTCTCTCTGTGTAAGTGTCTCTCTCTCTTACTTTTTGCCTCCAGCAGTAGCAGTCTTTTTTTAACATGGCTCCTCTCAAATCCCAAGCAATATGGTTGTCAAAGAACCAAAATTTCAGTTTTCAGCAAAGTGATGATTTTGATGTCATAGCAAAATGTCATATACTGTTAAACAATGTTCTTTATGTTAGTGTTATGATTTGTTCATCCAAAAATGTAAATTGTCTCATAATATACTCTGCCACATTTCACTCCAAATCTGTATTATTTTCTTTTGTGGGACTTAATAACAAAAAAAATTGTTGCATTATTATACTTAATCTTTTTTTTAACGTCTTTTCAATCAATTTATTTTTATCTAACTTAGATGTTTTGACTAACTTAGAATTTTTATGCTGTTATTATTTTCAATTCTACTTAAATTTGGAATTTTTAAAGACATATGTATTGTGTATTATTTTGTGTGTGTATATACACACACACACACACACACACACACACACACACACACACACACACACACACACACACACACACACACATATATACATATATATATATATATATATATATATATATATATATATATATATATATATATATATTTTTTTTTTATTTATTTTTTTTTATTAAAGAGTAAATGAAGAAGCACTCAGTCAAGTTTGCATTATTTTGTTAATTGATTTCCACTTTAATGAAAAAAAAAAAAATTTATTAGTGCTGTCAAAATTAACGCGTTAACATTAAGATAGATTTTAGACCTAGGGTGCAGCCTTCTTGGAATATTGCTGACCTCACGGGGTTGGTTCTGTTTCTTTACGCATTGGGTTAAATTAGGCTTTACAGTCTTCGTGTTAAGTCCTTCACTTCCATTGTATCTGTCCAGCTGAGGGAACGGAACCAACCCCGTGATGTCAGACATAGCGACATTCCAAGATGTCAGCATCCTTGGTCTAAAAACTATAGTAAAACATGTAGTTTTCTTCTAAATGGTTACATTAATCGAGTTTGTTATATATATTTTTTTGGTTCGGTACTCATGGCTGGACACGTGTTTTTTTTTTTTGTTTTTTTTTATTCTATAGGCAATAGGAATAGTAAGAGTTTAAGGAGAATAAAATAAAAAAAAAAATTGCAATGCTCATTTTGTTTTACTTAAAGGCCAAGAAAAGTACACTATTTCCTAGTGTATTGTATAAAAAAAATTAACACTGAAATCACAAAGCTGCTGGTAGCCTATGTATAAACTGGGGAACACACATATTCCTACATTTTAAAAATAAACATACATGTGAAGTTAATAAAGATAAATTGGCCATTACAAATAAACATATTTGTACTTAAGTAAACATAAATAAACCATCTTAATTATCTCAGTGCTGAAAAAAATGCAAGACTGTAGTCTGTAACGCAGATCGAGTGCTTTTATTAGATGACAAAAGCCCATCTCCAATCACCGAAAACGGCTGCAATAAACACCCCCACTGTCTTTGCTATTTTAATGTGTCTCTCTGAACCAGTTGGGTATGTTTGTTGAAAGGATTCAGTGAGGGATTGTTGCTATTTGGAGGACTTTATTACCTTCTCTGCTATCCTCCCTTCAGACAGTGAAATTGCTAGGTGATGGCGCTACAGATATGCAGTCATGAATATACGTGTAAAACAATGCTTGCACACAGTTATTTTTTGTTCACCGTTTTTTCTTTTATTGGCATTATACTTACCGGCAAAACCAAAATGTCCTCACACCGCAGATTTGAAAGACGCTGGCACTTCCTCGTACTGTTGCCTCACTTCGCCGGTGCTTCCTTGTACTGTTGCCTCAGCCTCACTTCACCGCCGCTCGCAATGTTAAAGTGTGGATTGATGGTTAAGCGCCCCCTAACTGTAGAGCATAGTCATTGGATATTTACTTGCGGGGAGGAGTTTCCTCATCTCAGCTCACAAACTTACAGGCACACACAGTCAATTCGGAGAGGTATAAAACGCACATAAATTACTAGCTCTTAAAACTAACAATACTGATACTAACATCTAAGTAAACTTTATTCTAATTTAATGAGACCTTTTAACAAACTGCACCAAAACAGAAAACACATTTCTCCTTCTCACTCTGTATAGTATGTTATAAGGAAACAAGGTCTACTGTCCAAGAATAGAGGTCTAAGACTTAGGCCTGAGCTGTAGAACCCTTACTGTGACCTTTGACCTCTTTGAATAGGGTCAGGGTCATAGTTTCTCAGGTCACAAGAGAAATTAACCAGCCTCTCTCAAATTACAGCTTTAGAACAGACCTTTTTTTTTAACCGGTAACCCAAGATGTTTGAGGAGAAGCAGTTACAGGACTCAAAAGACATGTAACATGCTCTTTAATTACCTGCAACGATTTTTGATTGTGCTCGCTGTCCCTCAAACTCACACAACTATTTCTGACCAGCCATCTGTCCAGTTTGGTTAAAAATACATGTAGAAGCTGAAACTGCAAATTCTGCAGCAGCAGCAGTAGTTGTCTATTTGTTTGGGCTCGTAAACTAAATGAATAATGTCATAGAGTGTTAGTGACATGATTTAATTGGCGTGTTTATACGCATGCACTCGCTGATTTATTTGTTTAATGTGATGGCCGTGGCTGGATGGAAGGCATCAAAGTACCAAAGTGCACCTTCAAGGTAGCATTTCAGAGAAATGAACAGCTCTCTATATTTAGGAGAAGGTCTTGTGGGAGATTTATTGCTGTCTCGGAGCTCGGAGCTTGTTGTTTTGATTTGGCAGGTACCTGCAGCTCTAGAAGCTTGACATTTAGCTAAAGTAATGCCATGTCAGAATGTACCTGACACTGTCAGCTGTGTCCTGCTGGATTAGACAGATTCCGAGCTCATTCACACATGGCCTGAGCACCAGCACTGCTACAACCAAACCTTTATTTTTATCTGCAGAAGTGGCCTGGCTCTCAGGAAATGAATTGTGGGACAACTGCTTTTTATTCATCTAGAGATCTCACTGGAGCAGAAAATGGCACGCTGAGGCATGATGCATCAGTTAACTGGATACCCTGTCTTTCACCCTATCAGAGGTTTTGCCCCCTCTGTCATTCATGCCCCTGTGGCAAGGCCTTGTTTACAGTGACAAGATGGCAGTGCTGCTTTTAAATCCTCTTTACGTTGTAGGTTTTAAAAACTATACTCCTTAGAGGTTGTGTCAGGGGAAAAACAAACAAAAAATAAACCCACTGCTGCCTTAATTGAAAATGTGTTATTCAAATCTGTTTGTCTTGGTAATTGATACTAAGAGTAGTGTTTTTACCGCCACCGGCCTGACTTTGATGAGAGATTTGTGTTTTGAGGCAAACTGTGATTGTGTTTCTGTCAATGCAATTTTCTTGCTGTCTCTGGATTTCCCCTTGTAAACAGGCAAACAATAAACCAAAGTAATCTAGTCTAAATGACAAACTGCGCTCATCAGCTAGAGAAATTGGTGGATAATGAGGTGTCATTGTGCTGATTTATTGTCTTTGAAAATCTGCTATCCATTTTTTTTTACCAATTAGCACATTGATATAAATGTCAAAATGTTGTCAATCTTAACAAGTATTCTTTGTGGCACAAAAATTAAAGAAAGATCTATATAGATGTATAAAATTTATTGTGTATTATTTAGTATGACTGCGTTAGGCCACAACCGTAAAAGGGTTTTTAAATAGTAAAATTTCCCAGTACTTTCTACAGTATATGTTGTATGGATTAGTGATGTTTAAAGTGTTTTTGTTGGGTTGTGTTATAATGAGATTCGTCAAATTTTATTTTCATTTACTGTTAGTTTAAGGTTTGCTATTCACTATAATTGCTAATTTTATTACACTCATCAGAAAACTATATATATTTGGAAGGTTGTAGTAAATGCCTTGTGGGCAGACTGACTCAATTTGAGCCTTCCCCAAAATTTTATTTACGTACACATGGTACAAAATTATTTCAGAAATCAAATTAATTAATTAATAATTAACTTCTTTTTCGCATTGCAGATGTTTTTAGTTAATTCCTGATTCACCTACTCATAAAACTTTGCCAATGCATTCCTTCAGATGTATGCAACACGTATTTTTGAATAAAAACAAATGATGCAATTCCAATGTAATCTTTTATCTTACATCAATTCAGAACTTTTGGACTTAATGGCTAATTCATATTACTTTGCGCAATCTCATTCGTACATTTTCTACTTTTTGCTATTTCGAAATTGATGGTTGTTTAAAAGTGTGGTTTGGGAGCACGCCTTTTAAAAATCATACATTTTCATATGAATGAAATCTTGTGAATTTGTATTGACATGGTTTTAATTGACAGCCATGTTTTGTTCTATTCTTGGTAAGGCTTATAGTGTTTGTGAATAGATGTATTTGAAAATGTATTAAAACAAATATTTAAACATTGTATTGTATTTGATAGGGCAAGTGAAAATCTTTTCTACCTTAGCCCTGTATAAGTCTAAAATTGAATTCATAATGGTCTTTAAAATGTCTTAAACTGCAAATGTGATTGGCGATTGACTTGAACGCATCGTGGTAGGATGTGGGGCGTTTCATTGCAAAATTAATTTTTTTGATTTGTACTAACTTCTGTTATTCTAGATGTTATTTCCAAGTAATAAAAAGGAACACCCCCAATTTTTATGTTGTCTGGAACGCAGTATATGATTGCACAAAAAAAAAAAAAACTTTGGTTTAGGGTTGTAACGGTATGAATTTTTCACGGTATGTTAATCGTCTAAAACAATACCATGGTTTGACGGTTTCGCGGTATACGGTATGTTACAAAATAATAGAACAGTGAAGCAAATTTGACTTTTTCCAAATAATATATTTTTAGTTACTATAAACAACACCACTTACAATGAACAAATAAAAATAAGAAAATAATAAATAATGTGTCAAAGTCCAAATAAAGTCCAAATAAACATGGTGCAAATCCTCAGTAAAAAAAATAGATATAAATATTTACTATACTATAAATAGTTACATAACGAAACTAGATTCAATATGGAACATCCTTAGGTTTTATGTGCCAGCATGGATATGGTTGTCTATCGATATGGATTTGGATGTGGTTGTATGCAATGCAGACAAACAGCTGCACCTTCATTTGTGTCTTTTGAAAACAGCAAGAGCAGCAGTTCGTCTTTGCTGTGTCACTGTTTTGTCATGTTTCTGTGCTGCTGTGCATGCAAAAGTACTTAGTATGAGAATTATTTCATGCAAAACTTTTTTTTTTGCGTTTTATTTAGCCGCGCATAAATGTATGCCTATCTCTCATTCCGTGTTGTTCAAAAAGCTTGGTCCACAAACAAAAGCGAAACCTATGCTTATTGGTTGTGATATAGCGAGTTTGAACCAATCTGGGCATGGAGGAGGGACAATGCATCAATGTATCATGTCTGATTTGTCCGGAGACACAGTGACGAGCGTTTCTTTGTCAAATCAGCGTTGTCAAATGTTGATGACGTAACCGCACTGATTCCGGAGCCTCTGAAAGTCCGCAAATGTACACTTCTTTATGCCAATCTTTGAATTGTATGAATCGGATCAGCGGATCAAAAGTTATTAAACATTTAAGAGCAATACTTATTTTTAGCCGCGGGCGGCTATCTCGGTCTTTAAGGGTTAAAACCGTTAATATGCAATTGTTCATGGTATGATAATCGTGCACGTTCAAATCGTGGTAAACCGTCATACCGGTATATTGTTACAACCCTACTTTGGTTATGTCATCATAGTGTCTCATGTGTCTCTTGACAAAATTTGATGTATATGCAAAATTCCATGCAATTTAATTTCAAATACACAGACACAATACATACATGAAATTATGTGCCTGAATGAATACAAGGTGCTTTATATCACTGAGATACACATCTCACTTGGCTAGATTATTTAATGTCCAGTGTATAATATGGGCATTATATTGGTATTCACTTGATCTTTCAGAACAGAAGCATTTTTTCCAGAATCAGCAGGAAGCATGCTGTATTCCTTCGTGCTCATTGCGTAAGTGCTCAGGAAAGCCCTTTGGATGATGTATTACTTGAGGAAATAACTTGCTGCTTTATAAAACAGGACTGTGCATAAGTCAACAAGCTCAGTATTTCATTCTGCGATTCCTCTTTCAGTGTCATCATACGAATAGTGTCAAAATTGGCTCATTTAGTGAACATGATTTCTAGTTGAGTTTTGTGCATGCACTGAAAATATAAAATCTACCGAATGTGACGCATAATATAGGGCTTAGAAAAGCACTCTGCCTGTCAATACTAATCTCTTTAAAAGCTACCATATTTCAATATGACAAAAATGATTAGTGCTGAGTGTATCATACAAATATAAAATTGACATGTCTAGTATAATTGTGACCTTATTTGGGTATCTGTCTTAAAGAATTCAAATGTCTTCAATCTCAAAAGCTAAATTTTAGGTATTTAAAAGTCTTAAATCTACTCAAATGCTGTGTTGTAGGTCTTATATATACAGTATATTTTAACAGGTCTCATTTGTTCATGTATATAGCTACCCAATCTGGCTATTAACATCTATATAATCATCAACAATCCATCTCATCTTTTTTATTTGAAAAATAACATTTCATCACATTCCTTTCAGTAACATTTGCTTAAAAGTTCTCCAATTAATTTCTGCTGAGGATAGTGACCTGATTTTGTATTATAAAATTCTTATTATTTTAGACTGAAGTAATTGACAGCTATGATTTCTTCGATTCTTAGTAAGGGTTATAGGGTTTTTGAATTAATGAATTTGAAAGAAATATTCAAACTGAATTATTATTATTAAATTTATAACGTTTTTTTTTTTTTTTTTTGAAAGTGGAAAGTAAAAAAAAAAATTCTAACTGGAATATTTAAAAAACCCTTATAATTTAGCCCTGTTTAAGTCTAAAATTTCATTCTTAATGTTCTTAAAAATGTCTTAACCTGTCTTAAATTTAATTTGGTTAAACCTGCAGAAACCCTGTCTTCTACACTGTAAAATATTTGACCTATATTGGGTAAAATGTATTATTTGAGTAAATTACTGGCTAATAATTGCATTACTTTCACGGCAAGGTATTATTAGGTAAATTACTGTGAGGTGGGGTTGTCGCGATACCATTAATTAATCTTACAGTACTATACCATCTGAATTATTTCCAAGTATTACGATACTGTAATTCATAACTCGGATTATAAAGAAAATTGTCAGAAATACAATACTTTGTTGTAATAAGCCTACTTGAATTTAATTAATAATTCCCTTAAGGTCAAAAAGTATCATTTGCACCTCAGTTCACCTAAAATGTATTCATTCCTTTTATTTATTTTGTAGATAACTGGCCAACAAAAAATACAGTAAAGTAAAGATACAAATATACCAAACAAAATTAGGCTTGATGAAATTGTCAAAAATTGTTTTAATGTTTCCTGTTGCTATTTTTGGGTTTTCATCTATTTTTTTCCCAGTCTTATCAGGTAACAATCCAAAGTAATTTAAAATTTCACTTTGTGAGTTGTTCTTTTAGAGAGATTGTTGTGGTTTTTGTAGCTACTAAACCATATCAACAGGAACAGAAATGAACCAATTCAGATGTGCATTCAAACTAAAGCATTAAAAAACGTGCAATAGGCTACCATAAAAGGCACGAATTCTACACAGTTTTGCAACCTTAAAAGGCTCCACAGACCACATTAAAATAAAATTGTCTATTGTTGCATAAACGTAAGCATTTTAGGGACTTTTCCACATGCAACATTATCTATTGTAGATAAACCATTTATGAAAATACTACCGTTTACAGAACTACTTTAGCAACGCCAGTATTTAGGAGCCATATCGTAATGCCTCCATAGTATCTGTAAATTGGGCAACCCTACTGTGAGGTACTTCATAATAACAATATTTCTGTAAATATTTCAAAATATAAAAAAGTGCTTGTACTAACATAAAAGTTAATGTGTATTAATTTCTAGGTTCAATAAAACATTAATAGTGTTTAAATTCTTATAACTAACATGCAAAAGAAAAAGCCATTATTGCAGTAATTTGCTGTAATCATAACGCCAGCCTTAATTTCACAATAAAATTCGAAATACAATAATTTAAACGGTTCAATCTGTAAAGTGACACTAATGTGATTTACTGGGAAAAATTACAGTAACATGTTGTGAAATTCTGGGAATTTATTACAATGTGGGTGACCGTGACTATAGGCCGTGTACATGCGTGTCAGTTCATGCGTACATGAGCCACAGTGCCTAATCTAAAAAACACACTCGCTACAAGTGGAATCCCATATGCATAATTCAGTAGTCTGTGTGTGGATTTGTTTTTGTGGGTACAGACATTTGGACTGCATAATTCATCATGTTTTGCGGTTTGCAACATTGTGGAAGTCTGTGCATTGTGCTCTTTGTAAACCAATAGGGAGGAAATTGAACTGCTGGCTTGTCCACAAAGTAAACAGGTATTCAAACATTCAGATCATGTGCACTTTTTTGCTCAAGGTGTGTGTTTATTAGGTAAAGCTGTATTTTTTTGTGTGTACATGAAAAATTCATATCTGGTTTGAAATTCAGTCAGGTTCTGTTTTCGTTCTGACATGTAATTGAGTTGGAGACTGGGACTAGAGTTTTTTTTTTTTTTTTTTTTTTTTTGTGGAGTTTTGTTTTTCTCATTAAGTAAATAGGCTACATACTAGCTTGATTAGAAATTATTTGCCTTGAGATATTGCCAAAATGGCCGACAAGTGAGCCAAATTGTCTTAAAGGGACTTTGACTGATTTTTAGAATTGACTTGCCAGTAAAAGCCATGGGTCCTTTTGGCAGAAGATGACTTCGCTAAAAGATCAACTTTTAACTCTGAGCAAATTACAGATCACTCACGAATGGCATAGAGAGAGAGAAAGAGAGAGAGAGAGATATCTGGGAAAGCCCACCGTCCTCTTCTCTCTTGGCTCAGAAGCCAACTGATGCTCCCTAAGGAAGCCATAGAAAAAAAAAAAGTAATCCTCTTACTATAGGAAACAATAGAAGTAGTTATTTTAATTTGTGTAACTACCCAATATTTTGGGGAGATTTTTCAAATGTGTATTTCTTTTACTTAATTTATTATTAGAGCGTTTACCCAAAAATGAAAATTCTCTCATCATTTTCTTGTTCAGTCATTGACTTCCACAGTAATTGTTGTTACAATATCTTGTTTTGTGTTTAGAAAAAAGACATCATACAATTTTGCAATCACTTGAGGAATTTTTGTATAAACTACTCCTTTAAGCATTAAAAATGTATATTTATGGAGTTTTTGGGGTTATGTGAAATAATTCTTTCATTTATTTAAATCTTACTAAAGCAAAAAATAAAATATAATTGTCTAAAAATTCATAAATAATTGTTTTTTTTTTCACCAAAATGCTGCAGATGACTAGGTTTCTTTTAAATCTGGCAAAAAGAGCACTGACACATTATTTAAGCTAACCGTAAGCACTTTTTGTTTGATTTTGGATAATTGACAGCTATGTTTTGGTAAGAGTTATAGAGTTTGTAAATGGATATATTTGAAAATAATTAAAAAGGTATTTAAACAAAATTATTGTTGTTGTATAAAAAAAACAAAATATTATTGCTTAAAAATTTCTAAATGATTTTTGTGTCACCAAAATGCTGCAAATGACAACATTTCTTTTAAAATTGGAAATGTCTTCTATAGGGATGCTCCGTTCAAGATTTTTGCAGCCGATACCGAGTACCAATTCCTTGTCATTGGGATTGTCCGATTCTGATGCTTCAAGCTTTATAATGCATAAGCACATTTTCCCTCTAAGTATGATAATAATAAATTAAAGATGTTGTATAAATTTTTTTAACATGCCTCTTGTACCATTTAGTCTGGACAAATAATTAGCAGAAGCAGCTTTACAGAAAATAATAAATAAAACAGAATCAAAATTAGTAAGAAAAATCACCAACGAATCAATTAGGAAACATTGCACATGATGAAGGAAATTCAACGTCTCAATGAAGTTTGGAGTGCATATTTGATGCCTAAGAAGTAAAATGCACAGCTATAAATCTATTAATTTACTAAAAAGAAATAGGTCCATCAGCTATTGTTTAATGCAATAAGTTTGTTAAGATAAGTTCTATTATTAAACAATCAAGTTAAAAATAATAATAATAGTTTTGACTTTAACTGTGCTCTGCTTGTAAACTCTTAAACAAGATTAGTGGCCAGATTAGCGAACAAGTCATGAAATGTGATTATCAGCCGATAGCAATCTCTGGCCAATCAATCGGAGCATCTCTAGTCTTCTAAAATTAAAAAAATAATAATAATAATTTATATTTTACAAATAGTGCTTAATCTGATACTTCTAACGTGGTCTCATATTATATTGTGTATTTTGTGCTTTATGTTTGGCAGTTTCACAGTGACTATTAAAAAACAACTAAGCTTCAACATTCATGTTTTCCTTAACTCCATTTTCCAGATCAGAGTTAAATTATTCATTAGATATTCTTTTGACAATTTTACATTGTCACAAAAAGATTTATTTAAACATTAAACAAATAAAAGCACAGTCATATATTCACATTTGCTTTTGTATAGTTGTTTTTTGATTCACAGAAATAAAAACTGTTTCTAAAATAGAATCATGGCTCGGACAAAAAACAACAACAAAATAAAAGAAAATGATAAAGCTAAGTTTATTGCTTAGCTTGCTTTTTTTTCTATGCATTTTCCCAGTGCTGGTTGCAATGCATTATGCGGTTGTGTTCTGCAAGGACACATGATGCTGCCTCAGATTTTGCCAAAGGCAGGCATCTTTGAAAGAAGCCTAATTTTGGAATGGTCTTCATATCAGGAACATAACATTGTTGCCTTAAAGTGGTGACTACGTAGGCAGCTCACTAGGCTTTGGAACAGAGCCAGGAACTCTAGTACTCCGCATAAACATGTGAGAGTTTTTAAACAGTGATATTGGAAACAGAAGATTCAAATGGAAAAAGGCATGTTAAGAGGACCAAACCACTTAACTAACCCAGGGTCATCAGTTTCTTTCAGCCTGCTGCTGAAGGCCCATGTGAGTGTAAGCTAGAGATACAGTGATCGTGAGAGAAGGGATGTAAAGAGTCCAGTCCAGACTGAGCTCATTAATGTGGTATAGAAGCAGTTACCATTGCACTGTTGCTGTCTATTGGTGCACATAGGGTATTTTTATCTGATTTTTAGTGGAGATACTCCACTAGTAAGTCGATCGCAGATGTTTGGCTATTTGGCGGAAACGAAAAAAAATAATTAAAGGATGATAGTAATAAACCTTAAATGTCAGCAAATATACTTGGGTGACTGTTAATATAACTAGGTGGGCCAGCTAAGTAAAGTGTATGTGTGGGAAGCACTATGCATGCTTATGGTTGTTTTTGTCTGTGTTACAAAGTTATGTTGTGTGATGTTATTACTTCAAAACGTTGTATATCAAAAAATAATAATAAATAAATAAATAAATAAATAAATAAATAAATAAATAAAAAAAAAATAATAATAATAATAATAATAATAATAAATAAGTGGTAATTTACTGTAAATAGTAGAAATGTTTTTATGTTTTTTTTAAAACCGGTCACAACCTCTTGAAAAGCACACTGAACCATTGTAGATTTTTCCCATACATATTTCCTTTTATATCTCCTATTATGTTTTCTATAGCTGTTAGTCAAGAGCCCTGTTATATGAATGATCATCTGAACATATGTAGAGAGATTGTGCATCACATCTCATGTAATTGATTGATCGGTATCAATAAAAAGGCTTGTTGTTTACACTCTGCTGTTTAATGTTAAATTTACTTCAGGAAAGCTTTTCAGTGATAGCTCATAGTTAGTAAGAAAAATTAACTTCAGAGTACTTTAAATTGTATTGTATTGTATTGTAAGCGAATACTTTTCTACAAAATAATCCCAATCAATGCAAAATGATGAATTAATTCATAATAGTTATAAGTCATTTTTTGAAAATATATTCACAACGCAATGCTTATCGCAGACAAACTAAATATCGCAATGTCAATTTTCATCCAATATTGTGGAGCAGTAATTATTTCTATTCACCTCAGCTATGATATTGAGGGTGGAAGATGTCATAACTGAGGTGGCATTTTAATCCCATAGGGGGGCACAAGACCTGGTGACTGATTTTGGTCCCTTTTGTTCCTTCCATTAAGCCATTTATTCACTTATTTATTACTTTGCATTATGTTACTGACATAAGGCAGTAATATACCTTTTATAGTAATAACAATATGCACAGTTTTGCTATTACTGATTTTATCAATTAAGGTTATGCAACAATACCGTTTATTAACGCAGACGGATCTTCAGTGCCAAATAAGTGGATTAAATTATATTTTATTCTCTTTATTTCTTTCTGTTTTATTTCAAGTAATATGAATGTTTAAAGTTTTAGGTACAGATATGGCTACTGAGAATGCCCTTTCCTCACGCGCAGTACTGCAATTTGTCACGCACAGTTACGCACTGTATTGTTTCTGAAAATGCCGCCTTTTTATTAAAAAAACATTTCTGTGCTTTATGCAATAGCCACCAGGTGCAAAAGGAATAACTGCTTTTTCATTGGCTTGCATGTACAGTATATGTGTGCAAGAGTGCTCAATTCAGCTCAACACAATTTCATAGATCTAGATAAAATAACCTGAGCTATATTGAAATCATTTAAAGATATACAAATATCATATATAATAAAAACATAAAAAAACAATATAAATCAAACAAAAGCTATAACGATTTAGGGATATACAGTACAATATAAATGAAGTAAAACATTTTAAGCCATTTTGAACTTTAATTTTACAAAGGCCTATCTGAAAAAAAAAAAGATTTGAGACATTTTCTAAAAACAATAAACAATGGAGTTTATTATAATTTTTATTATTTTAAAATAAATATTATTTATCAAGTATTTGGATGCATGGATATTTATCAAATGTGCAAACAGATGATGACGGAGAAGTCAAAAAGAGCTAATTTGCAGGGTGGGAAGTCATGCATGGAAAATGAAATGGATGTTCTTGGCTGGTGGAAGATGAACAAACAATCTTACCCAAAACATGTTAAAGCGCTCAAGTTACAGTGGATTCAAAAAAAGTTTTCTCTACAAAAACACGTTTACAAAGCCTAATCTTGGTAAGTAAATGGTTTTCAAAATATAACTAAATATTAATTAAATCACAAATGAAGACAGAAAACAATTAAAAGGTAGTTTCTGACGGTTTTGCTAACCCAAAAATGCTGTTTGCACGATTCGATTAATATCATTGTATCCAAATACTTTATAAATAATATTTCAAAACTCCTCCTTTGTTTGTTGTTTTTAGAAAATATCTAAGAAAAAACTCTTGATGAAAGTTCAAAATGGCTTTAAACGGTTCAATTTATTTGTATTTTATATACCTAAATTGTTATAGCTTTTCTTAAGACTCTTAAAGCTGTGGTGTGGCACAGCTCTTCTAGTGTTTGCTGTTCAGACTCTTATCATGCCATATGAAACCTTGAGCCATCAAAACAATGCTGCACTTGGCATCTAGTGTTAAGAATGTCATTTGAATGACTAAAATCCTATCCTTACCTATTATGGAAATCAATATCTACAACCAATTAGTTACCAGCATTTTTCAGAACATCTTTTGCTTTCATCAGAAAAAATCTAAATCATACAGCTTTGGAAAATCTTGAGGGTGAGTAAATGAATTATGCATTAACTATTTAAGAAGTATTGAAGTATTATAATTTAGTAGTTATACAAGCATCTGTAATGGTTGTTAAGTGCTTAAAGCTGAGCCTTTGTTGTGGGTGGAGCTTTCTGAATTCAAGCGAAACGTCAGCCCATCTCTGCTTCACACAACTTTAACTGACAGCAATTACAGAAGCTGAGATTTCTCAGGCACTGCTGGGCCTCCCCCCCACCCCTCCTCTTCTCACACTGTGCATCTCTGTCAACACACACTATCATCATATCTGCTTCCTCACCATCTGGACCGTCCTGTTACCATGGACTACCATGCTTTTCTTTAGGTTTGATCTCCTTTTTTGCAGCCAAAGTAATGGAGTCCAGCCCAAATATCTGGGTTTAATGTGGTGTCACTAAAATATTCCACTCTGTAGGATTAAATCAGTAAGGGAGAAGACAGCATTATACAGCTGTCCTTAGATGACTTAGATATGCTGCAAGGTTAGAGCAAAGCACCGATTGTAGCCAGACAAAACCTGCAGAGCATGGATCGGCTGATAATCCTTGTGGAAATCACTACGTTTTTTTAAAGTTTACTCAGGTAAAGTACATGGACTGTAAAAAGTATGGACGTAGTATGCGTGATGTCACCCATAGGTTTATGACGAGCGCAAATAAAGCTACAAGTGGGCATGGTCAACAGTCGCTGTTTTGTTCGCTATTCATTGCACCGACCGTGGGTAACCAAACATGAGCAAAGAGGTAGGGCATAATATGTGGTAATTTGTTTGTGATTTGTTGATTCACTAAGCATTGTTCTGAAGTTTTTCTACAGGAGGAAAATGCGGATTACTTTCAAATACTTGAGATATCGTCTGTGTTAGTAAATTTAAAGTTATTTATGAAATTCAGTCATTCAAGTGGCCAAACACTTAATTAATATAAATAAAACAAATGAGTTATAAAAAAAACACCCCCTTCACAATTGTCTTGAAGGGTAATATTAGCTATAGCACCAAAACCATCTTTTGTAGCAGGCTGTAAACATATTTTTATCAGCTGTAAAATTTGCCATTTTAGCATTGCAGTCAGTGAACATCTTGAGGTTTTGGAGCCAGCCCCCAAAGGCCAGTCGATGAATTGCAGTTCGAGTTACTTGCGTATTGGCTTCACGATGTAGAGTGGGATGTTGCTGCTTGAAGTTACAGAGTTTTGTGGACAATATTTATGTTGATAAACTCATTTGAAATGGCTCTAAATGCACATTGATTTATTTATTTTGCTATTTAAAAGGGGTGATCCACTTTAAATTAAAATGCACATGTACATGAATTTATTCTGATGAAGAATGATTAATCAGGATCAGAAATAATCTTAACTTACAATTATTTTTTGCTTTCGTCCTACATGCCAATGACTTAACAAAATTTCTTTGCTATAAATTTGTATTTTTTTTTTTTGTTGCTGTCTAACTGGTAACACCCGTTTATGCACTTTCAATTTACAGAGCATTTTTTTATTCCCTTTTTCATCTCTTTTACTCATTTTCTGCTTGGCAAGTGTAAATTTAGGTCTTGCTTAGGGACATCTGTCATATGCACATTAATGACACTGTTGTGAAGCGAGAAGTGACCTCAGTGCTTCTGCATGACTTCTCATACAAGCTTCACAACACGCTTCTATCACTCCTTGTGATAGGCTGACATTAATGTCAAATGTGAACTTATGAACCTTTATAAGACCACTGGCTTGAAGTTGTTATTATATCTATATTTTTTCCACTTAAGTTTAATCATCTAAGCAATTTCTTTTTTTTTTTCTTTTTTTTTCTGTAAAGTAGTCAACTTTGGGAGTCCAATATGTTTCCATTATAGGACCTCTAGAACTGACTTAATAATTCTTTAAGTTGATTAAAGCTGTTTAAGCTTTTAGGCAACAAATCAAACATTTTTGAATCCCGCTCCCTCCAGGTTTTAGCCTGAACCCGAACGCTCCCGCTAACGAGCTGGGGGAGAACAAAACTGAAAACCACCCAGCTATACAGAGTCCAGACAGCCTATAACAAACTGTCTGTATAAACCCACAAACACACACACACACACACACACACACACACACATACACACAGAGACAGCTCAGAGCTCTCTCTCTCTCATTGGCGTGCATGCACACACACAAACACACAGCAACAAACAAGGCAACTGCAGCATTACGTTGTCTCATTCACACACATACATACGCGTGCTCGCTCGCTCGGGAGTCGGGAGCGATATTGTTAGACTGCCCACTCCCGTCCAAAATTAAACCAGTTACCGACCGCTCCTGCACTTAGTTTGGAAATTTATTTTTTTATCCGGGTACTTCTTGCATACTGTTTTCTAAATTTTATGAATTCGGACATACTACTCGACTCGCATACTGTTGTTAGCTAACTACATAGTATGGAAGTATTTGATTTCGGACGCAGTTACCAGTTTCTCAATAATACTTTTCAAATGGCAACTTTATAAAATCATTTTCATAATTTATTTTTTAAATAATAATATGAGGTACCCGGTTAAATCATCATGTCCTCATGTTCATTAATCGTGTTCAATAAAATGAAAGCAGTTATATTATGTTTATGTTTTAATATAAGGTTTTCCCTTATGCTGGTATTTTCTTCAGGTCATATTTGGTGTTTAATGTGGTACTAGCGAGAGAGAGACGAAAAGAGCGCCCTTTAGCCTTCAGAGTAAAATTTACTTCTTATCACATCACTGTACTTAATTTATCTCAACTTTTGCCAAATTACAAATGCGAATATATATCGATATATCGTTCAACCCTATAGCAAAGGTTCATTCCAGAGCAATCAAATGAATCACATTCAAACTTCCATGATATTTTAAAATTAAGTACAAAGTCAAATTTTGGATGATGAAGCCATGTCTCAGTTCATAGCTAAATTATCATCGAATAACAGAAACCCGAGCACAGCTGACTTAATGAAAATGATCATAACCAAAGACATTTGAGGTTAAAATTAAAACTGGAAGTTTAGCCTCATGGCTGGCGATACAATTAAAAGTATAAATGCAACTGCACGAGCAAAAGCAGCTCAGCAGGTGAGAAAATATATCGAGAGCACATTCTGTGAGACACATCCTCGCTCACAAGGGCTTGTGTTCCGCACACCGGAGATACAATGTGCATGTGGGTTTTAGTGCACCTTTTAAATATTAAACAACTTTTGTTCTAAAAAAATAACTTGACTACTTGGTTCAAGAAACAAGTAAACTTAAATTAATATACTGAAACTCGCAACACTTATGAAGGCAAGATAAAATAAAAAAGAATTTAAAAAAGTTAAACATTTGGTGCAAACAAAATAAATAACATAAAATTTGAAATGATGCTTACTGCTGAGCCAATTGGCCAAAGCTGGAGCCCTTGCTTGGAAACTGAGTCCAACCTATGGTGTTTTGTTAACGTTTACAGTACACCAAGCACAACCCTAAACCTATTCCTTACTGTTACCTGATGTGTTTTATTAATGTCTACACCTACCACAAACCTAAACCTACTCCTTACTGTAACCTGTTGTGTTTTACTAATGTCTACACCAGGGGTGCTCAACCTTGTTCCTGGAGGTCTACCTTCCTGCGGAGTTCAGCTCCAACCCTGATCAAACACACTTGAACCAATTAATTAGGACCTGAACATCACTTGATAATTACAGGCAGGTGTGTTTGATATAAGTTGCCACTGAAAGCTGCAGGAAGGTAGATCTCTAGGAACAAGGCTTGGTCATCCCTGGTCTAGAACTAAGCCTACTCTCTAAGTGAAATCATTTGCAAAGGATATGCAGCAAACTCAATCTTCATTACTTTTGGATCTATGGTGAATACTAACCTTGAAAATCTTCCTTTTTTGAAAGCATAGAGAATAAACAAAATGCATAAAGGGCCAACTAAAACCTTTTCTGGAAAAATAACTTGTGGATAGCCTTGAAATGAAAATTCATTTTCACTGAAAAGGTTCAAAACTTGAATGTATTGTATAGAGCGATTTGGGGAAAATATCCAATTGCGATCTAATTTATATATATATATATATATATATATATATATATATATATATATATATATATATATATATATATATATATATATATATATATATATATATTTTTTTTTTTTTTCTTTTTTGACTGATTGTGAGTTTGATTTGATTTGCAATTTAAGTTTGTAGTCAAGCTTCAGCTCAATAATCTATATTGTAACTTCTAACTGCTAAAATGTAGTGAGTGTTTGTTAAAAAAGGAGCTGAAAAGATATTTAAATATTTGAATAATCAGAAATTAAACGCTCATTTTCCTCTAGAGCAAACAGTAAACACAAATAAAAATTGCTTACCTTTCTGTAAACATGCTGAACTCAAATTTGGGACATACTGAAGCTTATGAAAAAATTCTAATTCTATAAAAACTAATTAAATAAACACAGAACACTAAGCAAACTAAAATGACTGAAGCAACTCTGCAATTGTACTTTTGCTGTTGCTTGCTACTAGATTGTGTGTCACTGGCAATACTTTCAATTGAAGTTTAGCAAGACACTCCTCAAATAGCTACTTGTGGTGCCTTTTTTTGGTGCTGGTTTTTGTATTTCCTTGTGCTGTGGTAATAATT
The DNA here is from genome assembly GCF_052040795.2 of Danio rerio. Classification (NCBI taxonomy): domain Eukaryota; kingdom Metazoa; phylum Chordata; class Actinopteri; order Cypriniformes; family Danionidae; genus Danio; species Danio rerio. The sequence goes on from NC_141033.1 coordinate 18,285,486, forward strand.
CTCACAAATGACCTGTTTTTGTTTGGTGTCTGTGACTTTGAAACCCCAATATTCCCATATTACCAATGTGCTATTTTTTAAAGATTAATTTGTCTTGTGCTGGTTAGAGCTTTTCTGTTTTTTCTCTCAGTTTTTTATTCTTTATTCATTCGGCATAGTTGGATTGCGCAATGCTGATTAGATAAAATGAAAGTGTGCTCACTCGATTAGCTAGTAAGGCTAGTAGTAAGACTAGTAAGTCAGACTATCACACACAGCAGTCTGTGTTTGCTCTCGGTGGGTGAAATTAAATAATACATACAGTTGAAGTCAGAATTATTTGCTCCCCTTTGAATTTTTTATTCTTTTTTTAAATATGTCCCAAGTTATGTTTAACATAGCAAGGACATTTTTAGGGTATGTCTAATTTTTTTTTTATGAAGAAAGTTGTATTTGTTATATTTTGGCTAGAATTAAAGCAGTTTTACATTTTTAAAAAATCATTTTAGGGTCAAAATGATTAGCTCTTTTAAGCTATATATTTTATCGATAGTCTACAGAACAAACCATCGTTATACAATAACTTGCCTAATTAACCTAGTTAAGCCTTAAAATGTCACTTTAAGCTGTATAGAAGTTAGGGGTGTTAAAATTAATAGTTTTTTCTGTGCACCGTGATGCAGAGACGGACAATTCGGTATCGATTCAGTAATAATTGTAACCGGTTATTATGTACTGACATGATTTATCTCATATGCAATATGTCGACGTAGCTTACTATGGCGAGGGAGGCGAGCGCGAGTATTTACAATGCTCCAACTACTTAAAAAGGCAGAAACTGTGCACAATTTTACTCTGTGTGTTTTTGCTAGACAGTCTTTGTAAATCTTTGTATGGAAAGCATCGTCAATGCACCGTGATGCACCAAGATATCGAATTGAACTGAATCGATGGCATGATAATCGTAACCGAACCGTGAGACCTGTGTAGGTTCACAGCTCTAATAGAAGTATCTTGAAAAATATCTAGTAAAAAAATATTTACTGTCATCATGGCAAAGATAAAATAAATGAGTTATTAGAAACGAGTTAATAAAACTATTTTGTTTAAAATAATGCTTAAAAAGTCTCCATCAAACGGAAATTGGAGAAAAAAAAAACAGAGAGGCTAATAATTCAGGGGGGCTAATAATTCTGACTTGCATATATTTCATATCACCACCTCTTGAGATTTCAGCTAATCGCAAAGTTCCAAATCATGATTGCGATCCGATTTTGATGAATCGCACAGCCCTAATAAATGCTACAAAAAAAATATATAGCAGCATAGTAAACTTACTGTATGAAATTTGATCACATCATATTGAATTTGTTTTTAGAGTGTGTGCTGGCTTTTTAATTTAGCTTATGGAGAGCGTGATCTTATTCTGCAGTGCCTGGGTAATGTAATCGTATAACCGTTAACTAACACATCATGCCTACAGTTCTTGTTTAAATAGGTTTAAATGACCAACATTAGCGTGCATATTTTTCATCCTCAATGTTGTCGTGATGATCCCTCACATTTAGTTGTCTTCTCAACATAACTATTAGAAAGTTAAATGAATTTTCACTTCTCTAGTGAAATAACATGTCTAAAAGTAATTGTAAATTTTTTGTAATGTTCAACAATAAAGAACAGTTTTGTTTTGAAGGTAATCACATGACACATGGGCTGTTTTGCTCAGTTTTATTTTTTTAATACAATGTGTTGTTGGGAACTGAAAGGCTTTGTGTTCTGGGAAAGCCTGGGCAGTGTATGGAAGGACATTAAGTCTGCTTGTGATCCGATCTCTGTGACAGGATACTGGAATACTTTCCATTTACTCTGCCACAATGCAGTGTCATCTGCCGAGATCTTAACAGACATATGGGAATCAAGTTGTAATGAAATCAGGTTTTTGAATTAGCAGGTGTTTACACATCATAACAAATGGCATACATGCATTAATGAAGTCATTAAGGTTACTAGGGAAATAACTGGTAACCGGATTTTTGCCAGTAATCCTGTTCAACTTTCATTATTTTAGGTACATTCAAGTTAGTTTTACTAAAGTCTTTCCTGAGATTTCTGTAGCTGTAATGTAAAATGCCCTAGCTAATCAATTGCTATATACACAGCTTTTCTCCTTAGAACATGGTGATGATCTAAACTTACCTTTGACATTTTCAAAGATGTCCTTGTGTTGTAACACCTACAATGGAAGATGCACCTTGTAAACCACTGTACAAGAGCCTGCTGTGTTACATTGTTGCATTTGCCATCCCTCTTGCTAGAAATATCGTGACAGTCAGCCAGAGGAAAATTAAATTGCATCAGAGGCTGCCCTCAGATCTGAGGAACTAAATTAAGAATCAACTTAATTTCCCCTAAAATACCTCAGGACGAATAATAATAGATGCAAATGAGACAATTGTTGATGCACATCAAGAATATCCACATCATTCCCACATCCCTAGACACAGATTATGTGCACGGCATCTGGCAGACAGTAAACAGTTGGTAGGATTTTGTATAATAAACATTTGCAAAACTTGGGCACACAAAAAATCTAGTGAAATTCTTTCACATTGCACAACCCATTAGCCGAATGGGAATAAACAGAAAGTGATACAAATTACTAATTACAAAATTACCAACTGCATCATTTTTTACCCATTATACTGTGTACATTAGTATCAACATGGACAACATCTAAGAGGTAAAAAAATCTTACCAAGTGGAGGTGAACCAGCAAATCAGGAACAGCAGTAGGCAAAAACAAGTGTACTGGGGTGATAAAAAGAAAAACCTAATGAGACACATAAAACAAACATAAATAACCAAAACGTGCTGCCACGTAACACCTCCCCAATAAAGAACAAAAACAAAATGTTTGTAAAACAAATATTTTAAACAACAAACATAAAAAAAATTAATAATAAGTTCACAATAAGTTAATTTTGCCAAATTTAAATCTTACGTGTAAGGTCACTGATTAGCTGAAGTCACACCCACGTGACAGTCAACAGGATTCTGCTTGATCTTAAAGCCTTTTTCGATGGGTTATTTTCACTATGATGGCATACTCCTCAAAATAGGACAAATGAGCTCATGTATGGGACAAATGGGCCTGCACTCTTCTTGGGAAACCACAAATTTTCAGCATTGCTGGTCTATGAAGAATGACAATACACCCAATGTTGACAAGTACAGAATATATTTTTAGTATATTTATTATTTATAGTCATTTGAATTTCTTCATCTTGCAGCTCTTTTCAAAGTAACTTTTAAATTGCAAAAATTCAAACAAATCACATAGTCATCAATATTATCACAGACCATAAAAGTGTAAAGCTGTTTCCAATGCAGTTCTTTGGGACAAGTGAGATTACTGGCATTTGATTTTCTCAGAAGGCTGTAGCTATTTGTTCTCCATTTATTTGCATTGCCATCTAGGCACAAGGAGAGTATTTAATTTGATTTGTAGTAGGGTCATTGGCAACTCCTTCTAACTTTCAGTTTTTTGGCTATAACCATTGTGCTTGACCTGATGGGATTAAGATGGGATGCTTTTCCTGAGAATAAATTGTGTAAGGTTTGTTGTTGCCAGATGTCTGCGTCTCAGCGTCGAGTCTGAAATTCCCAAAGGGCGGCTTGTGTTTACCTCATTAAAAATGAAGGTCAGAGAAGCTGGTTGCTTAGACCAGACCAATTTATCCACCTTATGTCCTCTGTCAGTCTCTGCTGTCTGGGTTACTCAAACAGATCAATCGCCCCTCAGAGATCATGGTTGCCTTTTGGTTGATAGCACAAATATTGGCAAGAATTTATGCAATGAGGCTCAGGAATTTGTTTGTGAGTTGTGAAGTGACCTCTTTGGTCCTTTATAGGCTGCTAGTTAGTTCATCCAATGAATATTTTATATAATTTACAATTGTAAGAACAAATTAGTCGAATGTTCTCTGTGGTTTTATTGTTAAAAAAGTAAAACTTTTGGGCAAAATAAAACTAATACCCATACCTTATAAAACAAATCAATTGGCCTGTGCAAGATAAATTGACTAATTTACAACCTTGTTACCTTTTATTCCATGGTCTGTTGAAATCCTTGATTCTGATTGGCTAAAAGGGCTTCCTTCCTTCAACACACCTTCTTGGCCCTCCAGGACTGAGTTTGGACACCCCTGCTTTAGATGTTAGTAATCGTATGTAATCTTGATAACATAGATGCATATTTCACCAGGGAGCCAAGGGGAATAACCAACTTGCAAATATGCTCAGAAACATTCTTGAAGGGGTAGCTAACACATGAGTGTACTATGAGCTACAATATTAGATTTGCCAGTATCATGCCTATGACTGATTCAAAGTGTGGAAATCTAACATATGTGTTATCAAATATTGTTTTGCCAAGCATCTAGTGGTTTTTGTGCTTCCACTTTGTGCTTTTTTTTTTCTAATTCTTTAACAAATTTGTTTATGATCCCTTACTTAATGAACGGTCTAGCTATGTAGACAGGAAGACATTAAGTGACTTTGAACATTGCAAGATTGTTGGTGCCAGATGGGCTAGTCAGAGTCTGGAGTCAGAGAGTCAGAGCCTGGTCTGAGTCTCAATTTCTACTGCGACATTCAGATGGTAGGGTCAAAATTTGGCATCAACAACATGAAAGCAAGGGTCCATCCTGCCTTGTATCAATGATTTAGGCTGGTGGTAGTGGTGTAATGGTGTGGAAGATATTTTCTTGGCACACTTTGGGCCCATTAGTACAATTGAGCATTATGTCAATGCCACAGCCTTCCTGAGTATTGTTGTTGACCATTTCCATTCCTTTAGAACCACAGTGTACCCATCTTCTGATGGCTACTTCCAGCAGAATAACACCCCATGTCATAAAGATTAAATAATCTCAGACTGGTTTCTTGAACATGACAATGACTTCACTGTACTTAAATGGCCTCCACTGTCACCAGTGCTCAATTCAATCGAGCAACTTTGGGATGTGGTGGAATGGGAGATTCACATCATGGATGTGCAGCTGACAAATCTGCAGCAACTGTGTGATGATATAATGTCAATATGGACCAAAATCTTGGAGGAATATTTCCAGTACCTTGTTGAATCTACACCATGAAGAATTAAGGATTGTATTTATTTATTTTATTTTATTTTATGGTTTTTATTTTTCTTTATTGTCATATATTTATATTGTTATACACAAAATTTCATTCTCGAATAAGATGTAATGGATTTAGTTGAATTTTACCTTGAACTAAAAGATGCTATTTTATTTGTGCAGCAGCTGCAGTTTCCAAATTTGCTTCTGCCTGAATTTTTATTCATATGACAGTTCACTCTGTTTACAGATACCATTTATACAATCGTTTAATTATTTTTATTAGCACTCAAGCAACCATTTCAGTTCTGGCACTGCTTTCTTATTCCTCGCTCTTCCTTTTTGTTTTTCTCTCTCGCTCGTTCACTAGCTGATTCAAACACACCATCCTTCTCTCTCTCTCCCTCTCTCCCACACACTCTTGCACACACACACCTACAGTCTACCATCCCGGTCTCTGTTGCTAAGCGACAAAGCAAGTACGATGGACTGCTCTTATGATAGTGACATTTGTCCAGTGTAATTTCATCCTGAATCTTGCCATCCGAGCTGCCTCTGAGCTTGCCGAAAAAAAAGTGATGGTCTTAAACAAATTACCGTGCTAACGGCTTCTGTAACTTGACCTAACATGCAATTTATTTTCTAGCATATGAACTTTTCAGCATGTAGTTGCAGCTGTTAATCAGATGGTTGAATACAGAATACAGTTGATGTTTTGGTGCGGTGTTGGTCGCATGGATTTGTCTGCATTGGTTCGCACCTTTGATTGGCCCCCAGTGCATCTTCAGCTTTTTATTTTGACAAACGAGCGTGATAAAGAGCACTTACTGAGTATTGATTAATGTTGGCTATTAACTACAGCAGGAAGAAGATGTGTTCTTTCCGCAGCCACCCTGTCTGAGGGCCCTCTTTTAAATAGGAGACATAAATCTCGGGATTAGCAATGTGGATTTGCTCACTGTAATGTTGAAAGACTGTGCTTAACTGTCTTAAGTTCATCCCTGATGGAAGTTTTTTTTAAATATGTGAGGTCTGAAGACATTTGCTGTGTAAAGCGTTCCTCTCTCTGGCTTTACAAATGCGTAACACTGATGAATATAGCTGGCATGGCTGGTTTCAAAAAGCACAGTGATACTACACTGACGAATCGCTCGGAATATCTTGTTAAAAATACACCCGGCAAAACGAACAGATGTACAATAAAAGTGTAAATAGGTCAGTGTGATGTAGGGTAACTGTTTGCGTAACAGATTACATACAGTTATACAGTCACCTACAGTAATGCTGTCGGGTCAGATTGTGCTCGTTTTCTATAATCACTCGCATATGACAATGATTTTATTGTGGAATAAGCAGAAGGCTTCAGAGACATCTGTTCATTCAGTCTATTTTTAAACCCGTCATGTTTAGTAAAGGAATGTGTGTGCAGAAAAGCTAAATTACAAATAATGCTGTGCTGGAAATTCCACCTGAATTGTGTTGAGAATTGTGAAAGATTTGACTTGATCTTCCAACACTCTCACTTTTTTTTTTTATAAAGTTGAAGGCCAAATTTATAGCTCTCCTTATGGCTGCATGATATTGGAACAATCTGACATTGCAATATTTTGTTTTTGCGATATGTATTGCAATATATTTGTTATACTTGGAAAGAATCTTTTGATCACACTTTATTTTAAGGTTCAGTTGTCGGTCTTACTAAAACATTTTGATTTTGCTATAATAAACTCCTAATTTGCTTCTTTCTTGTTTTGTTTTTTATCCCAGAGTCCAATGTGATCTCCAGAATCACTTTCCCTTAAACGAGACAGATCCCAACACAGCTAACTAGTTAATAAAAAAATTGGTTTCTAAAGTGTTAGCGACTGTATTAATTTTGATTGACTAGGATGATTCTGTAGGGGACTGAATCATGCATAACGTATAATAAACAAAGTACAAACATAGATAAATGCAACAAAGCGAAGATAAAAGTGAAATAAGCAGTACATGCTTTATGGTTTTGTATATGTTAATGTAAAAATTACACAAAGTCAACTTAACATTGCACATCCATGCGATTTGACTTGCGGAGGCACACATTGCGCCCTCCTGTATATTTTTAATTCTTTTTAAAATATTTCCCAAGTATCGTTAAAATGAGAGAATAATTAATCAACACATTAAAAACAATATTTTTATAACTATTTCTTTTGTCTTTGCCATGATGCATGGTCCAATCCCAATTCTGTTTTTGTACTCCTACCCCTTCCCCTTGGCCCTTGAAACAGAGTGAGAAGAGGAAGGGCTTTAAAATGTGCCCCTAAGAAATGGGACAGCACTTCAACATCTACACATCATTATATGTCATCATGATCTCTACCTTTATATGAGATTGACGATTGCGACTGCTTGTAGTTATTCCAGTGGCGTTAATTTTTGGTATTTGTCTTCAGGAAATCACTAAAGGCAACGATATCATGTTATCATAGCAATATAATGTTGCCAAAAGCTCCTAACTGTACTGTGTATTTACACCATGGCCATATTCACCTATGTAAAAACACGAAAACAACATTAACATTATAACAAACACTGTAAAAGCTCATTCTTAGCCACTAGACTTTTCTGACTGGGTATTAGAGTGTGTTTAAGTGACACATGTGAAAGCATGTTGTGGGACTACTATACACAAGTTCTTATTATGAATGATGGTAAAACACAAACGGCGTTATAAATGGATGAAAACATGCTTGTTTGTTGTAATAATGACAGAAATACTAATTTGTGCCCTACACCTTCAAGCCAAAGAGAATTGAGACACCTCTACCACTTCATGGGAACGCACAAATTGAGGGCTAAGGGGAAGGGCTAAGGGGTAGAATTGGGATTGGGCCTACTGTTTTACTAGTTATTTTTTAGTATTTAAGTTACTTAAAGTGCAACTTAAAGGCTTAATTAAGTTAACTAAGAAATTGTATTTAATTAGGCAAGTCATTGGACAACAATGGTTTTTCTGTAGCTAGTTAAAAAACAATTTCCTAAGGGGACTAATATTGACTATAAAAATCAATTTAAGGAATACAGAAATGGCTTAAATAAAATAAGCATTTATCCAGAAGAAAGAAAATGTAATAAATACGGCAGATTAAAATTACCCAGGATGCTTTCCAGGAACGTCCACTAATTAAAGACAGAATTGTTTTTAGAATTGTGAATTTTTTGAGTTGAGCTTCCCACACTCTCCTTATTTAATTATATTTTTGTATAAAGTTAAAGGCAACACGAATAGCCCTCCTGTGTATTTTTAGTTCTTTTTATTTTTTCAGTGGTTTGTTCTAGAAACAAATTTCTTAAGGAAAATAATATTGACCATAAACTATTTAAGAAATGCATAAGTGGCTTAAATGAGATGGAAAAAAAAAATAGAATACATATGGCAGATTAAAATGTAGTTGCTCTGTTTATCATAACATGGAAAATATTTGAAAATGATTTACATTTTTCCATTAGAGCTAATAACTTTACCTTCAACTGAATGCATATTTCTGAATAACCCTGAAATAGATTCATCATTCATCTTTTCATCATTTTTGTTCACGAACACTCTAACATTAAAGTCACTAAATGCACAGTATTGTACTTTTTGTTTTTTGTCTAGGTTTTGTATTTTGCTTAAATCAAAGGTTAAGTTAGAAGAATTAAAACAAAAAAGAGCTTTATTGTCAGGTATGTTCACAACAAAATTACAGAGACAGGACAAAAAAAAAGATAATATATGTATTCAAAAATAGAAGTAAATAGCCAATGCAAATATACAAATTACCAAGGTATGTACAGTAGGCATGGGCTGGTATAAGATTCTGATGGTATGATAACCTTGGATTAAAATATCACAGTTTTACGGTATCACAGTATTGTGATTGCTGCTCCAAAATAAGTTACTTTTAAATGTCTGCGTAAAAAAGTTAAACAAGTTTCCCCCCCTTCAAACACAATAAATTTGATGCTAAAAAAACATTTAAAATATTTTTGACAAGTAGCTTCAGATGCGAAATTTTCTTTTCTGCTGGAGATACTGGTGCCCTGAAAAATGAAATAAAATAAAATAGTTGTGAAAAACATAAAAAAGCGATATTTACATATACCTTAAGAACGGTATAACCGAAAACTGGCGGTTTTAAAATGTTGACTTTTTTTACAAACTGCTGTAAACCTCGAAACTGGTTATCGTCCCATGCATGCCTAATGTACAGGTATATTACTCTATACAACATTATATGTGCAGCTGTTATGTGCAAAATAGCATGTAAAGTATGATGTTAAATAAATAAGTGTATATGTGTACAAAAAGTATAAAAAGTGATGTTTGTTTCACAATTACTATGAATCTACACCTACATAACAAGTACGTATAAATCTACTTGTAACTAGTTCTTTTGGTTCAAGGCTCAAACACTTTAAAAGAACTTTAAAAAATCCATATGTGTAAAACTTCTAGAACCAACATCATTGAAAAAAGAGTAGGCAGTGGGCAAATTAGGCGTAATTAGCTGTAAAAATTAGTTGTAATACATTACATTTCCAAAATCGAAAACTTATACTTTGTATATTGTAATAATGATTATTACTCTATTTCTCTTTTAAATCTTAGTCAAAAACATAAAAAAACGATTTGTTAAATTGTTGATATCACAGTAATAAATGCATTTAGGGACTGGGGTGTGGGTCCGCAAAGGGTTGTTGGTCTCAAACTAAACTCTGTCAGAGATTTGTTGTAACAAGCTTGATAAAATCCAGAGGGCAAATCTAGTGATTAGTTCTGCTTCAAAAGCACTCATTTGAGCATCTCTTGTAAACAGGAATTTGGCAGAGTGATAAATCCATGCAGCCCAATTTGCAAAAGTTTTGTACCAGACAGCCAGTCATATTGGAAATGACAATAGCTGCATATTTCTCAGGCTCATGCTGATGTATAAATGACTTACAATAAAATAATTGTATGAAAATGTTGTTTTTTATTTCAATGTTTTGTTTGTTTATGTATGTGTATGTGTGTATCTTAAAAATAAGTAGGTAATAAGCCAGTACATTAAAAATGCTGGGTACCACACAATTGATTTGTGTAGGGGCAATATGAAGGAATTAAGCACAATCATTATGTTATTTCAAATTTAAGTGGATTGAGCATGAAACAATTAGGTTGTGCCAAACAATGTATTTTTTAAGTGTACACATTCAAAAAAACTACCTGTTTCAACTAATTTAAAATCAGTTGAAACAACACATTTTTTGGGGAGAACTGAATTGTTCAATCCTGTGTTTAATCCACTTACATTAGTAAAAACAATTAAGTTAACTGAAGCGAATTTTGTTGCGACAACATTAGAAATTGTGTGGATCCCAGCATTTTTACATTGTAGTTAATAGTTAGAATTGGTACTTAAACTGATGTGTTACCATTATTAGTTGACAGGTACTGTACATGCATGCAAACAATACCTTTAATGTAGTTCAAAAAGAAAAAAAAAGATCCCAAGTTTTATAAGAGAATGCTCATCTTAGCCCTTTCAAGTCAAATTCAGTAAATCATGTCTTGTTGTTGTGTCAGGAGCAGCATGCTTAGGATTTCTTGTCTGGCCAGTGTCATAGTAAAGGAAAACTTTGCAATTTTTAGAGCTGTCAAAAATTGTCTAGGGTAAACCACAAAGAAGGCTAGCTGCGGATCAATGTCTATATTAGTGTTGAGAGCTGACAAATCTGCCAGCTGCAGACACATCCAAAACATATGCATTTGTTTGGCAGGTAAATGTTTGCAGGCAGCACTCATGTCTGAAAAAAGCCAATGGGGCATCGGTTAAATGAGCTTTCAGTTAGTGGTGTGTAAAATGCAACAAAACTGAGTCCTGTCATTCACTTTAATAATAATGAGTAAATCATTTAATTAAAAAACATTTTTTGAAAGTGTGAAAGTATGGTTTTTATTATAATATATGGCATGAATAATATCCCACAAGGAAGAGTCCCATTCTCCCTAACATCAAGAAAAGGCGGCAAAGACAAATCAAGAAAGGGCGGCACGATTTTGGATAAAATGAGAATAATATATCTATTTTGTTGCTTAAAGTAAAGATAACAATTTTCTCACGATTCTGTAGATGTAAAATAAAGGTTAATCAGGGTGTCCTATAAAAAGTTGGTAAATTAATTGAGAAAATGAAGGCCCTTAAAATGTATTAAAAAGTCTTAAATCGTGTTTTTACGTGATCTTAAATTTTGTTCAAGCATTGTCTAAAGTATTTGACACCAAAAAAAAGCATACATTTATATTTCTCCAAATATTACCAACAACATTCTTGATCCACGTGATCGGTTCAAACAGGATTTGTCTGGCCAAGCTCCTCGGTCCAGGTGATGCGACGTTAATTGAGACAAACACGTTTATTATTTCAAGCTTTTTTTCTTCTGACCTTATCTGAGTTCTATTGCATGGTTGTGCTTCATTGATTTATGTAACTACAACTGTTTATTAAGTTAAAGGTTTGATACTGATTAGAACTTTAAGTGGCGATGAGATCTTACATAATGCTGAGAAGGTCTTTTAAAGTCTTAAAAAGCTATTGAAATTACCTTTAGGATTCCTGCATATACCCTGTTAATATTAGTAGGCTATTATTATTGTTATTTCTCAAACATATGGTAAAACAACAATTATTATGCCATATGATGCCTGTGTGGAGATCTACTGTTGGTTTAAATATGTCTTGGTTGTTAAGTCACAATAAAGTGATGATATCAGAATACATCTATTCATAATTTTTAACTTAAATTATTATGTTTGAAACATATGATTGCAATCTGTCATTATCAGACATCCAAAGTCTCCCGGAAGTTGCTGGGGTATCCCTCAAATGCATAGAGGCTCCCGGATGCCCGCAAATAAATGATAATCTCCCTGAAATTGCGTATCTCCATCCCGGTCCTTAAATACATTGCACACCCCTCTCTTCACCACATCCCTCCAAGCTCTTCAGATACTTCGCACGCAACTCACCCCCACCAATCTTCAGGTACGTAGCGCACAACTCACCCCCACCGCTCTTCAGGTATGTCGCGTCGTGTGCGCGTGAGACGTACCCAAACAAAGGTGGGAGTTGCGCACACCCCCCTACTCAGATACGTCGCTCCACCCCCCCCAATCCCCCCCCCCCCCCCCCCCTTTCAGGCACCCACTATCCCTCTACCTCCCGCAAATCAACTCTGTATCCCCCGGAGTTTTCCCAATGTCCCAATAACAACATTATTAGACCATTTTTTTTCACTGGTAAAATGAAACATTTGTCATTATCAGATTCCCTTTTGCATTATTTTCAACATTATATAGGCTAGAGTAGTTGTACGTACCTAGTACACATTCATGCACTTTGTGTTCGCTATGAAGAAGAAACATATCAAATACTTGTCGTAATCATAACTGTAAAATGTGATATGATCATTTAAATGGTGTGTGGGCTTTTGGTTTCACTGCCTAGTGCACTCATGTCATGGCTGCCATCAATTTGAGAAAAAAAAAATATGCATACATTATTCCGGCGTGGCTCCCAAACGAACACTCTGTGCAATTAAAATAATCTTAAATAAATAATCTTAAAGTTATTTACCTGTTATTCACAGCCTATGCATGTACTTTTTAATAAAGTAGACATCATTGGCGGTCATTGCCCATGTCCTTTCTGTAATAAACATACTTGATTACGCAAGCTCAAATACATCATTACATGAAGACAGAAATAACATTTTGGAGGGAATTATACCTTATAAATACAGTATGTGACACTTTTAACACCACGTTGTCCACGTTGCTGAGCAACATATTTAAAACAACGTGAAGACTTCTGCTACCGGCTTGACACTTCTCTCCTGACCTTGAAAATAAAATTGGCTGAATTGTAGAAAAGCTAAATGAAAATGATGTGTAGAGTTGAATTGAGATTGCTATCTTTTTTCGATTCATCGTGGAACCCAAAAGGTAGTTTTTGTTTAAAAACAAAATGCTGATGCCTATTTTTTCTATTATAGTTTAGGTTAAAGGAGCCATTTATATTTTCTGCCTTGTTTCTGTCACAGTGGCAATGACATCAATGCATTTAAAGGACACCAGGGGACATTTATAGTATGGCTTTCAAAGATGTCTAGGGCTTTGCACTAATATTCTGTAGTTTGGTCTCATTGTGGTCAGTTTGTGTCTATTCTGCTTAGTTGGCAGTTTTATAGAGGAATTGTTTCAGATCATCTCATGTGAATATCGTTGTCACTTTGTATCATAATTTGCTCTAATGCTGCCTCCATTCACTCAGTTTTTCAGACAATGGAGGGCAGAATTGCAAAGCATCCCGGATCCGCTTTAGTGTGGCATGTGCGTTACACTGACTTAAGGGAGAACCCTTGTTCTCTTATCTCAAAACAGCAGCGCCAGAGCCAGACTCTTCCGGCTAAGAGAGAGATTTCCCACAATGCACTTTGGCAGCTGCCTTTAGGTCATGGGCTTAGCAGTGCAACTGTGCTTATTTTTCAGTTTAGTTCTTTATTTACTGAAGCTTCACTATAGGCTGAGCTATATAAACTGCCTTCTGCCTTCTTAATAAAATAAACATTACCAACAATAAAAGTAAAACATAATCCAGCTAGTTGACAAGTAAATAAAATCTAAGAAATCTAAACAAATATTTAAAAAAAATATAGAATGTTAAAAATATTTAAAGAAAATACAAATTAAGTTTAATTATACAAGTCATTGGACAACAGGGGTTAGTTCAGCAGACAATCAAGAAATTATTTCTTAACGGAGCTAATTCAGGGCTCAACAATAATGACAGCCCGAAGGCCTGGGCCCAGCGTGAGAGGTGCTCTGGAGAGACAGTATCATTACCGTTCTGATCGGGCCAGTGCTGCCTTGTCACTAAAGTTACATTTTTAATTTATGTGACTATTTGTCAGTTGCATGTAAATACAAAAACTTTTTGTGCTTTTAAGCCTTTAAATGCTAACCTTCTCTGTGTTGTCACCATATTGTTTTTCTGTTCCTCCTTTTTTTTTACCTAATAACCTGGTAACAGCGAAGAGACGGCAACATTGTGGCAACATCAAATTATGAGGCTAAAGGGAAATGTCTGTTTTAACGTCTTGGAAGCAGACATTTTCGTGGGTACAACACCACGAAAAAATGAAGCGATATTTTGCAAAGTTTGCCATCAGTTTGGCAAGTCAGCCACCCTGTTTTAATAAATTTAGGACTGCAATAAAATACCTGCACATTTTCCATACATTTTGTCATAATCACCAGCGATCTGAACTCCTTAGATCACTGGAATACACCCGCAATCACTTGTGAACTACAAATCCGACATTTTTAGACTACAACTTCATACATGCTCTCCGCTCACACAAAGATGTTCTTCATTCTGACTGATTACATACGCACCACCGGAGGATTGTCAAGGACTGATTACACACACTATTTAAGCAGCACATACACTCACTCCAGTTGCAGAGTCTTCTTTACTGTGAGCCACAATTTAACGCGCTTTCCTTGTCTTGTTTTCCCGTTTTTTGACCTTTGACAAAGTTGTCTTTTGTTCCTGTCTGCCGTCTGCCTTCCGACCTCTCACCTGTTATTTTGATTATGATTCTGGATTACCTTTGTACATCTGTTAGCACACGTGTTGTTAACAATTGTTTCATAAAATATTCCCTCAATAAAGCCACTAAACACATAATAATATTGAATGTTTTTAAAAATGATAGAAATATAAAAACTTAGAGAATTCAGATATATACTTAGAGAACTGCTATATTTTGTGTTTTTTTTTATTTAAAAAGTTAATGAGAGTAGCAAAGTGATTCATGTGTTGACTTGAATTGCATGGACAATAATAATAAGGGTTGACAAATGAGTTTATTAGCTGAGGAGACTGCCTGCCTGACTGAGTCGGTCATGTGTACAGTATGCAGAGCTCTGAGTGAAAGTGAACAAATGTGATGAAGTCAGGGCTGAAGGCAACATGCCTCAGACCATCCCCTTGGCCCAGTTTACACTCGGCAGAGCACTGCTCAGTTCACCTCAAAGCACTGACCTATCACACTGGCATCATGCTCTGCTTGTTTAACACTTCCAGAGTGCTATTCAGAAGAATAAATATGTAAAACGGGGAAATTAAAATCTAAACAAAGCTGCATTGTACTGTTTGAGTTCATAAAAAGTGGTTAAAAGAGATCAGAGCTGAAGCAGTAATAAGAGGAACAGAGGGCATTTGCTGCCTGAAACTCGAATGATTTCAAATGAAGAAATCCTCTGACTCAAAGGCGCCTTGTCTGAATCTTGTGTTACGCTTCCAGCCAGCCTCTGGCAGAAGGAGTCATTACTTGTTATGTGAGATGTCAGTTTAATGGTATAAAAAGCTTCAATATTTAAAAGGATGAAATGAAAGGTCCATCAGGGATGGTTTTGTTCAAGGAGCAGAAAATAAAGAGGAGAATGTAATCAAAACAAATGAAATGTGTAATAATAGATAGCATAAAGCGCTCCTTTTATCTGAGCTTGAGAGGGAGATGAGTGCTCATTGCAAACTAACACCCTAGTGTATGATTTGGTTTGAAACTATGGCAAAATATATACATTGATGCAGAAGCATTTAACAAATTTTCAGCTTCAAACTTGTTTTAAGAAGTTGCTCGATGGTCTCAACGCTAATAAATAATAAAATCCTCTAAAATGATTCAGTGAACTATTCGACTATTGGAACTGGAGCTTGAGGTAGGGATAATCACTGGTTGCACCATCTCAGTGACCCTCTTTGCACTGGCAATGAACATGATGGTCAAAGCAGCTGAGACAGAGTGCAGAGGCCCCCTCAGCAAGTCAGGAGTAAGACAACCTCCCATCAGAGCCTTCATGGACGACCTCACAGTGACAACAATGGCGGTACCAGGAGCAAGATGGATTCTCCAAGGGTTGGAGAGGCTCGTGGCATGGGCACGCATGAGCTTCAAACCTGCAAAATCTAGATCCTTGGTGCTCAAGAAAGGCAAAGTCAGAGATGAGTTCGGCTTCAGGCTGGGACAACATCAAATCCCATCAGTCACTGAGAGACCAGTAAAGAGTCTCGGGAAGGGTGTAACCTATAACTGTACGCCTCAATGACAGTGACTCCATCAGGGAAACCAGCACTAACATGAAGGGTTGGTTGAAAGCAGTGGATAAATCAGGGCTCCCTGGAATATTTAAGGCTTGGGTTTACCAACATGGAATCCTCCTAAGACTCCTTTGGCCCTTGCTAATCTATGAGGTCCCCATGACTGTGGTTGAAGGTTTTGAGCTAAAGGTGAGCTGCTATCTACGCAGATGGCTGGGATTGCCACGCAGCCTAAGTAACATCGGTCTGTATGGGAACACCAACAAGCTCAAACTTCCTTTTGGCTCAGTCAGGGAGGAGCTCATTGTGGCACGAACACGTGAACATCTGAAAGTGTCCAGGGCAGAGACTGTCGTCAGGAAAGGGAGAAAGTGGAGGGCAGCAGAGGCAGTCAAACAAGCGGCAACCCGGCTAAAGCACAAGGCCATCCTGGGGGCAGTAGCACAAGGAAGTGCTAGACTTGGGAGCCTAGCAGCAACCCGATACGACTTGGCCAGCAGGAGGGAGAGGCAGAGGCTGGTGCAGGAGGAGGTGTGTGCTTCAGTTGAAGAGAAGAGAAGCAGCAGAGCAATGGCCATGCCGCAACAAGGTGCCTGGATGAAGGGTAAGCAGGCGATGGAGTGGAATGTCAAGGAAGGACATCTGGACATTCAACCCCCTGAGAATCAGGTTCTTGATCCAAGGGGTCTACGACGTTCTTCCCAGACCCTCAAACCTGTACATGTGGGCAGAGTGGATACACCTACATGCCCACTGTGTTCCAAGCCAGGGACACACATAGCTTGAGCAGCTGCTCCAAGGCACTAGGTGAAGGTCAGTATCGATGGAGACATGGTCAGGTCCTTAAATCCATAGCTGAGGCAATTAGCAAGGGGATCAAGGACAGCCGGTAACGCCAAGCCACAGCCAAGGTCATTCATTTCATCAAGGAAGGACAAAGGCCAGAGAGAACAGCAAAGCTCTTTTCTGCTGGGTTGCTCTCCATGACCCGAGACTGGGTGATGTCAGTTGATCTAGAGAGGCAGCTAAAGATTCCACCACACGTCACCCAGTCTACGTTGAGACCTGACATAATCTTGGTCTCTGAGGCCACAAGGCAATTAACCCTGCTGGAGCTAACGGTGCCCTGGGAGGAGAGGATGGAGGAGGCTCAGGAGAGGAAGAGGGGAAAATACCAAGAGCTAGTGGAGCAATGTCGGATGAATGGATGGAGGATCAGGTGCATGCCAGTGGAAGTGGGCAGTAGAGGAATTGCCAGCAACACCCTAAGCAAGGCCTATGGTACACTTGGAATAACAGGCACCAAACGAAGAAAAGGCAGCGGAGAAAGCATCCAGATGGCTCTGGTTGAAGAACGGTGGGGGCAGTAGCATGCCACTTGGACACAGGCCATGGTCTGATCAGCCTCGGTCGGGTTGCCTGGAGGAGGGTGTCTGTTGCAAGACCCGAAACACCCTGTAAGCCCAGGACTGATGATGTCCAAGGTTGTGCATCAGAAGATGTTTCAGTTACAGTGAATTTAATATGAAGATTGTTTAAAGTATTTTTTGTTTAATTAATATGCAATTGGTCTTCAGATATGCAATACAAATCCTGTTATTATTATGTTTAAATGGTTGTCTTGTGACCACTTGTTCAAATTTCAGAGATCCTTCCTTCATTTCATCATGTTCTTTATCACTTTTTTTGCAACTTTCAGTTCTATTAAACTATTTATTTTGTGACTTACATGAGTGAGAAGGAAAAAAGTGAACTAAAATAATGTGGACTGCAACTACAATTAGGATTCATGTTTTGGTGCAGCATAGTGAATTATGAATACCATGTCATGGTGTTCGTTTTCACATTACTAAGGTTACTGTGAAAGACAAAGTGTGGTAACCACACAAACACTAAAACTGTGAAAAGATCTCTTTAAAGTCTTTGCACCAACCAGTCAAATGTGTGATTTGTGTTTTTTGTTTTTATGAAATGGGAGGCTTTGTCTCAACACATGTTATAACAAATGTCACAAAGGCCATTTTAGGTTTTAACTTAAATTTAACAATTTTTTTTCATTACTGCATTGCCTTTGGTTTTGTTATCGGCTACATTCCATAACAAGACTGTGTGTTTAGGCCAATATAGATGGTGCTTGTTTAGTTGTTCAAACACATTCGATTACATGCAATTCAATCAGAACTGATCAGAAGTGGTACATTTTTAGACCCTTACCTGTGTTTAGCACCATTTACTTACAATTGGGTTGCTAAAATTTCATCCTACCACCAGGTGTAAACAGGGCCATAAATATGATATGACTAAACATGGGTTTACTTTTTTGAATATGAAACCCTAGCGAATTCGCAGTCCCCACCATGATGAATAACAGCAGATTCATATTCATTTATTTGGGAGTGTGTCTTCAAACAGTCATGCTGTTCCAGTGTACCAAGCAGGCCAGATATGAAGTAAAAGCAGCATTTTCAAATGTATGTAGATTAATGTAGGTATTGCCTAACACATGCAGGACCAAAGTACTGTGCATGACTACAAATGCTTTTAAAAGCTATTGTCTGAATGTCTTGTCAGTGGGATAGTGTCTGTTTGTAATGTTCACTATTGATCCACAAATAAATGCAAACTGATGTACATAGATGGACTAATTGCTAGTCCACCACTTTCAGTCACATTTGAAATAATAATATTAAGTAGAAAAGATTGAAATGAGGATCTTTAGCAAGAATTTATTACAGCCAGATAAAAACAAAAAAATAAAACAAAAACAGAAAAAGGTAATGTTTGTCTCATTCCATTTGTCAAGAAATTCAGTCACTACTAAACATGCAGAACAGTTTGCTAGAAATAAGGTATGCACATGTATTAGATGATAATTGTGCTAATTAACTTGATAATTGTGCTAATAATTTAATTTATGGTTTTAAAAACATTTGTTGTTCATCTTCTGTTGCTGACCTTCCTAGTCAGGGCTTGGCTATCCAATTACATTTTATTTTAAACTTAATTTAATTTGCTGTCTGCACACTGTCTGGGGTGATATTCTGTTCACACAAATGTGCACGCACATAATGCTGTCCTGACATTGCATGCACGCACACACACGTACACATATGGGCAACCTTGCCAAAAGTTCCACCTTGATAAACATCCTCACAGTTTTTTTTTGAAGAAAATTAGCGAAAAACTGTTTTTCTTTTCATTAACTTTTACAAAGTCCCTTTAAGGCAAGTCATTTCACTCGGCGGCCATCTTTGAAACGTCTTTCGGGCAGTATGCTCCGGCATTCTGTCTGAATAGAGAAACATCAGATTCTTAAAAACTGTTTGCCAAGCTTGCGATTACAATACATAATTGGAATCGCCAATAAACTTAAACAACAGCTGTCTCCTAAGTTTAGTTTCTAAACGTTCAAATCAAATAATATCTGCATATTTTCAGATTGCCCAAGCTGATGCACATGCACACTCAAAAAGAATGAGATCACGACACCAACCTCATCTATGGCCGTTCTTCATATTATCATCCTCTAGATCAGTGTTTCTCAACCATGTTCCTGGAGCCCCCACCAAGCTCTTCACAGTTCTCATGTCTCCTGAACCAAACATGCCTGATTCAGGTCATCAGTTTATTAGCAGAGACTGAAAGACCTAACATGAGTGTGACAGACAAAGGAGACACCTTGAGAAACACTGTTGTGGATCACAGGTGTCAATTCCAGTTCCTGAAGGGCAGCAGCTCTGCACAGTTTAGTTCCAACCCTTCTCCAACACACTTTCCGGTTTCAAACAAGCCTGAAGATTGTACTAGTAGGCGGGGCTTCATTCACTGTATTGACATGTTACATGTCTTATGTATTCTGTAGTCTTTGACTTTTTACATAATTGCTATTATGCTTGTTTGTTTACTGCGTCTCATGCTGTCACTTGCTAAAGTTGTTTTTCAACATTTGTTGTATTAAATATTTGTCCTGCTGAATTCAATCAATTATTCGTTTGGAACCCACACTTGTCTCACGGTTCAGTCATGATAATTATGTTATCAGTTTGGTTCAATTTTATTTTATGGTGCTTTCCCTTCACAATTTTTAATTTCTCCTGTTTTACTCTACCTTCAGTGTCAGTGAAAGCTCACAAGCAGTGAATTGTGCACGTGCGTCTTTTATTTATTTATATATTTATTTATTTTATTAATTTTTTTACTATTTTGAGTGTTTTAATACTCACACTCGCCTCACTCATCATGCTACCACAACATAGCGCATCAAATAATTGACATTAACATGTAATAACAAGTTATGATATAATACTGAACCAATAACCAATAACAGAGGTGGATCAAGAAAACAATTAATTTTGACACCCCAAGTATACTGTGGCAGTGATCATAGCAGCTCTTGTGTGAAGGGCAAAGAGTGTAAATTAGTGTTGCATGATAAAAAATTATGTGTCTGTAGTGAATTGTTTAATTTAAGAAAGGTGCAACAAATTTATTCATGTTAAAACTGTTTGGCTCGACTGCTAACAAAATAAACTTGAATTATTTTGTTTTATTTATATATTCATTTAACTTTTTTTTAATTGTTCTATTCCATTTCAGCTGACAGCAAACACTGGCTTTTTTAATTAAAAAAAAGATTTATTCAGTGACTTTTCCTGTTTGTTATAATGAAGTATCATTTTAGTGCCAATATTGAATATACGTATCAAACTAAAGTAAAAATGTTGGCATCATGACAAGGCTAGTATAAAGGCCAGCGTTTCTACCTGCATGATCAAGCAAAGGCACTTGAGTAGTGCGTTTTCAATCTCTTTCCAACTGGTTCCGCTTCTGCTACATTTTTTTTTACAATCTGTAAGTAGTTCAGTCTTAACAACCTGAGCATTTTGCTTGTGTCCTCTAATACAATATGTTCCCATAGGTCTCTGACTTGCTAATCTCCATTAAACAAAGTATAATTATTACACCTCTTGCTAATGATTCTTAAGACCTGAATCTGACCAGAGGACAATGCTACACCTGCAGTTTATGTATTATTATTATTATTAATTTTCCCTCTCAACTTAATAGGAGGGATGGACAAACTGACTTGTCTATCTTTAATTATTGTAAATTCATTCATTTACAATCTCTGGAGGAGTTTCTGTCAACCTTATCAGAAGATGGGACTCCTCTGGTGATTCTTGGTGACATAGTGCATCCACCTACAGTACATAAACAACTTAAGAATCACACACGGTCACCTTTGATGCACTAGCTATTGCATTGTACACTTTGGATCACTTCCTCCTCACCTTTAACCTCAACCTGACCATACAATGACACTTGAACTTTTGCTCCACAATATATAATATTTTGACATAAACCATGTCCACTTACACCCTCTAAGCTATCAATTATCGCTTCATTTTTACTTCCTTCTCCTAATAACGGTGCAACTGACATTCTTTTTCACTCTGACATCTTGTTCAGACACAGTTTGCACCCTCTCACCCTGTCCAGCCAACGCCACCCCCTCAGCCCCTTGGGTAGCTAATATTCTCTGGAAGTTTCATTTTAAATTCAGGACTCCTTTAAGAATATGAATCAAAAAATCTTACTGACCTTACTGTATGTCATCTCCTTCAAGCCATTTCTCCTTCAGTTGCACCTGCACTCTTACATTATTAACACATATATTTATGCTGGTACCTTTCCTTTGGCGTTTAAGCAGGCTTCAATAACCCCAACTGCTTAAGTTCACTCTTTTAAGAAAACAACAGATCGGTATTTCTACTTTCTTTCATCAGGTCTTTCTTTCACAGAACATCTTCGTGGACAGCAACTAGTCTGGTTTAAGTCTTGGTTCTCAGGTAGGCCCCTCAGGGTTTTTTTGGAGGGGGAAGTGTCCACATCACAGCATCTAGTTAGGGCCCATTTCTTGATGGGCTAGGGCTTTCTCTTCTACATGTACATTTTGAAAAATGGCTTTATCACAATGCCGATAGAACTCAACTATTCGTAAGCTCAAAACACAACTCATAAATACACAAATCTAATTCAAAAATTCAAAACCGGATTCAAAAATACACAAATCCAGTTCATAAGTTCAAAACACAATTTGTAAATACACTAATCAAATTTATAAGTTCAAAACACTATTCTTAAATACACAAATCCAATTCATAAATACACAAATCCAATTCACAAGTTCAAAGCATGGTCATTTCTGTGTGAAGTTTGCCTCTTCTCCTTGTGTTCGTGTGGGTTTCCTCCGAGAGCTATATGTGAATTGAATAAACTAAACGTCCCGTAGTGTATGTGTGTGAATGTGAGAGTGTATGGATGTTTCCCAGTACTGGGTTGCAACTGGAAAGGTAACTGCTGTGTACAACATATGCTGTATAAGTTGGGGATGCACTCCGGGTTACTACTAGTTACTTTTGTTTCTCTCAGTGTGTCCGCATATATGTCCGCAAGTGTTCTATTTTTACTAAAGCTCTATTTTTGTAAATATCCAAGGGTCATTTGATTATAATTAGTTCTTATACCACCTGTATTTTGTTGTACATACACCTCTTTATGGCTTACACTTTATGCTGGTGGTGTAAATATGATCATTTTGCTAATATTCGATTCAAATTATCCCATTAGTATATTTTCCTCATATACATATTAGGATTTGTACAAAAAATCTACATTTAGTAAAAATTTTTACTGCTGGCTGAATTGAACATGTTAAAGTAAATGTAAATATATACATACTTTCCCCATCTTTGTTGTTGTTGTTTTACAAAAAAAGAATGATATTAAGAAGAACAATTGCCAGTAAAGCCAGTCAAAATTATCCAAACTTTCTTCTGCTGTCTTACACTATCTGTTAAACTTTTGGTTAAACAACAATTGATTGTGACATAAAAATAATAATAATAATAATAATTAATAGTAATAATAATATTAATAATAATAATAATAATAATATTAATAATATTAATAATAATAATAATAATAATAATTATTATTATTATTATTATTATTATTATTATTATTATGTCTTTGGTTAAATTGTAGTATTTTCATAGCAATTTAAATCATTCCTTTAATGTGTACAACAAAAATCAAATTGGAGCTTTGATGATCTAGGGTAGAATGTCTTAGTGCATCAGTTACACCAGGTTTCCACTTTTTTTTTCTTGTGCTTGAATGTTAAAACGGCCCTCCCAGGTGCACAATGACATTCTGACATTCTGCGCTCCTCACCTGAACAGGTATATTACACTAAAGAACATCAAGAGAAATGAAGCTTCTTGATATACACAGACCGTTTCCCTGTACTTGAGACCACATCTCTGCTTATTAATGATCGAACTGATGAATGCGAACAGTTAAATGACCTAAAATGTGATTTAAGTCATTTTAAACTTTTTTTGACATGTTTGCTACATGAGGAAAAAAAAACCTGCTAGACATATTATAACAGTGTTTAGGCAGAGAAAACATCAGTCATGTATTCAGCAAATGCTTTACCAGAACAAGTAAAAACCCAGAAACGAACTATATATAAAACAGTAATACAAAGCTATACAACTAAAATATTGTTATATTTCATTTAATAATTGAAATTATGTGAAAATAAGTTTATTGCAAATGCAAATTAATGCAAACATTTTATATAGTAAAATTGTTGTTTTTTTATGAAACCATTTCTAGTTTTACAAATACACATTGCAGCATTATTGCTAATGTGTGTGTGCATTTTACTTAAAAAATCCATAAGGTATCAATACTTTACTCCACTACTTATTTTTCTGAAAACTTTTTACCTTTACCTGTACTTTCTACTTCTTACATTTTTTAATCACGGTCGTTACTTTAGTTTTCATGTGATTGGTGGCGCGATTTATTTTATTTCTTGTCTTTTCGCAATATAAATGTAGATTTGATGCATTCAGTCTATTTTCCCTCATTGCTAGCCTGCGTGCTGCACTGCGTGGTGTTTTCAAGGCTATCGCACACTGTACGTTGGCTAGTTTATGTAGATTACTATGAGAAAGGCTAGGATGTGACAGAGGGAGACGGCAAATCTAACATGAGTGATGCTGCCCTGTTTACACGGTTATAAGACACCTTTGGCTTGTTCGAATCACAGGTGAACGAGATACACATTCCAGTCCAAAAGCATGCCATTTTTGCTTAAGCCTTTTGTCCACTTCTGATCATACTAAACGGGATTTATCTGGTCTTTCCATCTAATTCCGCGAAAAATAGTGCTTTTTTGTGAGGATTTGTACATTTACAGTAGTTCTAAAACAATCTAATACTTTATAAAAAAAATACGCATTGCAGTTTATTTCCTTTATTTCTGATAAGTTCATATTTCCTGATGCAGCATTTATGCTGTTTTTCTGTTTTTATTGATTTTTTTTTTAAATTAGCTTATTAACAAATATTTTCAACAACAAATGTAAGTATGCTAGGCAATTTATGAATAAAAATATAACTATTTCAGCATATGTTTTACACAGGGGATACCCTTCCATCTGCAACTCAGTACTAGAAAACACCCATACAAACTCACATTCAAACACACTTATACACTGCCATTATTCACCTATACCACATGTCTTTGGGACTGTGGTTGAAACGGGTACTTTTTATTGTTTTTACTTTTGTACATTTTTGAGGCCGTACTTTACTTTTACTCAAGTACAAAAGTGTAGTCAGTACTTCAACTTTTACCAGAGACCTTTTTTAACATGAGTATCTTTACTTCTACTTAGGTAACACATGTGTGTACTTTTGCCATCTCTGATAATCGCATACGGCAATATTGACCTTTAATCCTAATATGAAAGTTTTCCCAAATCGTGCGGCCCCTACCACTAATTGGGCATTGTGTTCAAGTGCTCAATAGATTGGCTCTTGATTGGCTCTGAAGATCATCGCTTTACCACTCTTCACTGATGTTCATCTGATCCGTAATAAAAATATGTATTAGGGTACAAGGGAACATGATAATGGTAAACAATTAAAATTATCATTTTATTTAGTATTATTTTTAAAACTCGTTCAGTAATATTCATCTATGGATTCTCTTAATGCTCGTGTGTCACTCACATAACTCTCAAGACATGTTTCTCGTGTCTCCAAGTCTACCTCTTCATCTACATAACTCTCCTTTAGATCCTCCATCTATTCAAAATTTTTAGTGATATGTTCATTTAGATTGTACTTATTTCCATAGGTGTATTATGTAACACTTCAAGTTTCTCTAGTAAGACGCTGCCGGCAATGCTTTGGTGCAAGTCTGGGAATGAACGTTCTGAAGTGAAATAAAGGTTTCTCATGCTTAGGTGGAGAGCCTCAAAGGAGAAGGAACTAGGAAGTAATGCACACTGCATAGGCATGTGTCAGTTATGCACAGTTCATGCATGGAGATGTTCTGACAAACTAAATTTAAAGTATGTTCAACAAGAGAGACATGCAAAATTTGTAGATTGGTGGGATGCGAAGACCAGTATTGACAAACGCTGTTTTAGATGACCAATATAGTATTTCATTAGCTTTGTAAATACACAAATGTCCTGTGAATGCAACTGCATTCATTTTTTGAAATATGGCTTTTCATTAAATAACTTAAACTTAAATGTTACATTTCAAATTAATTTGGAATAAAAAAAAACTCCCATTTGAGCGTTTTCTAATTAAAATCATTGAATGAATAAGGTCTACAACATTTAAAATGAAAATAGATTTATTATTGTCTACTAAAAAATGGTATTCTACTTTTTCCAATAATAAAGAAAAAAAGCTACACTGTTATTCATGATGAAAATTCACAAGAGCACAGAGTTCAGTCTCTGAGCATGTGCATTCAGCCTCCCTTCAGTGATTTCAGCAGTGACTGATTGGCCATTGTGATCATAATCTCAACTTTGCGATAGTCTGCCATTCACTGAACTTATCGCCGAGAAGCATCCTTAAGTCATGCTTGCAGTGGAGGATTCGGTTTACCAATACATAACTAGTGTTTCATCTAAGGACTCATGCTAAAACTTGCTGTTTCCATTCTAAAATGTGAATTAGACTTATACGTAAAACTGTAATATTGTGTAAAACATTGGCAAATAAAGTTCTGTTTTCTTCCAATGTGTCAAAAGAGAACGAATTCACCAATTTCTGATAAACTGCTGTCATGCATCAAAAATAAAAATGGAATTGGCTGCAGTAGGACCAAGCCAATATGGGCCTTTTTTCTTCTATTATAAATTACTTGTTAGAAGATGAAACTGAATAAATGCATAGTGGCTTTTGGAGTGCAATGGAAATTTTGGGAGTGCAACCACTTTGTTTGAAGGGATTTTAAAATTAACAAAACACAACATGCTACTTGGCAATTCCATTGAGCTTTTTTGTAAATGTAATATTCCAAAAAGTAAAAGTAGATTGTATTAAATTAATAAAAATAGTAAATACCTATATACCTAAATAGGTAATAAAAATACCTACTTATATGGGTTAAACCAACAGCACTTCTAAATGCATTTCTACTGTGTATTCAATTATTGAGGACTGAGGAATTCCTTAAGAGATGAAATTCAGATGTAGTAATGGGTGTTTAGTTTTCGACAAGCAGTAGTAAGCGGTTTACTGGAAGCTGTAGAACAGTAACAACAGACTGGCCCATATATACTACCTGACAAAAGTCTTGTCATCGGTCCCAGTTGTAAGAGCAACACATATTACCTTGACTTCTAGTTGATCATATGAAAAAGTGGCAGATGTTTATTCAGATGTATCGTTTGTTGAACTGCATCCAAATAATTACAAATACTGCAGAAGACCTATTGGAACCTGCATGGACCCAAGATTCTCAGAGAAATCAGTCAAGTTTGGTGAAGGAAAAATCATGGTTTAGGGTTACATTCAGTATTGGGGCATGTGAGAGATCTGCAGAGTGAATGAAAACATCAACACCTGAGGTATCAAGACATTTGTGCTGCTCATTACATTACAAACCACAGGAGAGGGCAAATCCTTCAGCAGAGTCCTGCAAGAATGATTTCTTTGCCATTCCAGATTACTTTATTAATACGTTATTTGAGTCATTGCAGAGATGTACAGATTTAGTCCTCCAAACTTCATACACAATCTTAATTATTTTTCCACTGCACCATAACTTTATATTATATACTGTACATATATTCTTTACTCTACTGTACATACATATTCTATACTGTACATTATTTCTGTCAGGTGGCAGGAATTTTGTCTAAGCAAAGTCAGATCTTACTGACCTGATTAAAAAATAAAAAAATCAAGGCCTTATCATATTTTATTTGGGTTAAATAAGCGTAATCTTGAGACCTTTGCCTTTCATATAAGCCACTTCTTATTTCAAATGATCAACTAGAAGTAATAAAGGGCTTATGCCATTTAACGAGAAGACTTTTTTTATGCTCTAGTAAGTGGCTGTACACGAAACACAATAACTTATAATGATTATAAGGCTCATGTTTTAGTTGTCTAAATTGATTCAGATTCATTGCAAACACCTGCAGCATCCACAGTGCAAATGCCTATTTCTGAGTGTTGTTCTCACAAAATACAAATACATTGCACATTAAAAAAAACATTAACTAGCCGAAGCTTAAATAATTCTCCTTTATTATGCACTTCAACGAACTAGGACAGATGGGCAAAGTAAATGTGCAAACTTGTATGCCTTGCATGCTACCGTATGTCACAATCAAATTAGTTAAAAAAGGGTCATTGTGTGTAGCTTATGGCACAGCATCCGCACCGGATTGAACTGAGTCACATATATATTTATAGACTTACCTTTAAACTTTGGCATTTTCAAAAATTCAGTCAGAAGTTTCTAAATGCTGTTCATAGAGAAGGTTATTGATCTGCTAAGGATGGACCGGACCGCATGAAGCCAATTTGATGAGCAAAAGTGCTCTTGGCCTCTTTTCACAGCGATGCCAGGTCAACTTCTTTGAGCTGCAAGAAGCTCCTGTTTTCAGCTTTTGTGAAGTTGACCTTCATCACCGGTGCATGGAAACGGTTGAGCCAGTTTGCCAAAACTGAAGTCAGAAGAAAGGCTCATTATGGCTGCTTGAGGGGTTTGTGTGTGTCTGTTCTTGATTGACAGCACTGGAAAAGACTGTTGTGTTTGGTGGGAAGAGCACTCAGTCATTGCCCTTAGATTGACAGAAACACTTATGTGCGTCAAGATGCCATTCAGATCTTGTGTAAAACATGATAGATTTGTTTTTTTTTAGATGCTCACAAGATACCTAATAGGCCATGTTGTCTATATTTATTTTTTATTAATTACTGAGATGAATTTGTGTGGATGTTGTATGATTGTAATGAGCACAGTTAGCATGGTTGTCAGTGTTATCTTAATAAACTAAATATGGATCAGGTAAAATAATTATTGAACATCTTGATTTTCCTTGGTAAACTTTTCAAAAGAACTCTTTACTTGAATTTTGACCGTAAAACCAAAACAATTCAAGCATGCAAATATAACGGAAATAATGTTTAATAATGTTTAATAAATTAAGATGAAGATTTAATAACAACTGAATGACGCAAGAAGAAAGTAATGAACTACTAGAATGTATTTAATATTTTTTATTAAAGACTTTTTTGGTATTGACAGCTTCTACACACCTCTTTTAGGGAAAATAGTCATATGCATTGCTAAGGTGTGAATTTTCTTTTCTATTTGACTAAATGACTGAGTAAAACTTCATCACATGTCATCATTCAGTATATTGGTTATCATAATAAATTATATTTCTTAAAATTCTAATTGTGACGATTGATGTTATGTCTGAATCTCTTCAAAAGTACAAATCAATGGAAAGTCAGCTGATAGCACAGTTTATCAGGTTTATCAAAGGCTTCATAAAGCTACAGAGGGTAAAAAAGTATTGAATGTGTCACCATTTTTCTAAGAAAACATATTTATTAAAGGTGCTGTTGACTTCAGATTCTGACCAGATGTCTATAACAATTGTTGTAAAAAATAAAATAAAATAAATGAGTGAAAGAGATATACAACCCAGTCCAGGAGACTCGAAACAAGCAGAGACGTTTTGGTTAATCTGCAGTCATACAGCGTCTTCAAGATGTCCATGTGTCTGCAGAGCCTACTGAAAGTCTGCAGTCTGCAAGTTTTATCACAAGTCAGAATTAAGACAAAGATATCATGTCTATACTGTGTTCTTAGGAGGAGGGGAGATGGCTAAACAAAGCATGCAAATGAAGTGTTGTTGTCGGCAGGGTAAACTGCCTTTTCAGGCCTGATCTCATCTTGTTCTGGAGACAGAAACCGCCTGATCAGTTGACCGTGTTGTGAAACTGAGTTGGGGGGACATTTCTGCAAGACAATCACAGCCAAGGGAAGTTGCTTTAAAAAAAAAAAATTAAATAAATTTTCTAGAATGGCCTAACCACTTCCCTGACCTGAACCCCTTTGAAAATCAAAACAAAAGATTAGAGTTTATAGAGACTTGCTGAACCGTCAAGATTTTTAGTATGGGAATAAAATCACACAAGCAATGCACGCGACTCTATTCTCCATACAAAGGTATCTTGAAGCTGTTGTTATCAAAATGTTGTCATTATTATTATTATTATTATTATTATTATTATTATTATTATTATTATTATTATTAATAATATTATTAATATTATTGTAATGTGCTTTTTTCAGTTCACCAGTCATTACTGGCAAAGTTTAATAGCAAATTTACTCGTCTTAAAAGAAACACAGACTGGCTTAATTATACTTTAATTTGAACAGAGCATCTCGGTGGAAATCCAACATTGATGTTTGTTGGTGTTTTTAAATAATTTGTGCTGCTTTCGTGGTGTAGAGAGAGTGTGCGTGTCTGGTTGCCAGATTGCAAAGTAAAGCACCATGCAGAAAATATAATCTAAGAGAAAACTCTGCTTGGGTGATTTTTTTTAACTCCTCACATCTGGCAGGAACAAGCATGAACACTCACAGAAAAAACAGTGGGTCATATATTGTCTTTTTTTACATTTGTACATTTAAAATTTTTTTAAACTACATTCTCCTATACTTTTTCATTAGCCAGATGCATAAAAAAGTAAGCAGTTTTTGTCTTGTTTGTTTTATTTTGGATTTTGTTAACAAAATGAACACTGCTTATCTTTATTTTATTAAGGTGCAGTATGTAAGTTTGACACCCAGTTATTGATCAAGGTAATTCACTGACTAGCTTGACTAATAAGTTTAATTCAAGTCCTGTTCTAGATAAAAGTAATGTCATGTGATAGAAATAATATTCTCCATATTAAAAGGAGTTTTTATTTCTAACTAACACCTGAAATTTAGATTTTGGAAACAGCTTCTATTTCTTTCAGCTGAACAACATGAAAAACTGACAGATACACTTCATGTGCTTAATTCAGTGTTAAATGCTCATAATGTGAGTTTGAATGCCATTTTTCATGCCATTTATTGCTATACTACTGAAAGCAGCAGCAGCAGATAATTTACCTGAAAATAAAATAAACCATTTGAAATTAAACTTTAAAACTGTGACTTAGTGCAAACCAAGACATATCAGTGATTTTTGCATGTACATTTAATAATTTTAAAGTGCATTGGAGTGCAGTAAGTGCACCATTTTGTGCTACTGAATGGCTTTATTTACATTTATGTTGTGTCTTGTCTGGTGCGAAAAGTCAAATTGCTTATTACTGCACGTTTCAAGTGTGTTGTTAGGACATTGTAGTTGTAAGTTACATTGTAACTGGCTCAACTAATGTTTACATTCATAATATTTCAAATACAAAATATTTGCTAATTAATAACCACCTTGTTTGGAACTTTGAATCTGCTTCTCATTTTGGAATCCGCTGCTTTCCACCAGAAGGTTTTTTTATGCTTTAGAAGAGTCAAAAATGTACATACAGCACCTTTAAACCTTTCTGAAGACAGTTCCTCAGAGATGCACTGAATTAATGCATTTTATTCAATATTACACTGATTCATACAATTTTCCTTCTGTACAACCTTGCACTACTTTCTCACAAACTAAAACCTACTCTTTACACTGCACCTATGTGGGACACATTTCTAAATATAACAGTTTTAATAACTCATTTCTAATAACTGATTTATTTTATCTTTGCCATGATGATAGTAAATAATATTTTACTAAATATTTTCAAGACATTTCTATACAGTTAAGTGACATTTAATGTTTAACTATGTTAATTAGTTTAACTATGTTAATTAGGTTGTGAGTGTAGGTCATTTTGAAGTCATGTGACTTGCAAGTTGCACTCACTGAACCTTGATAGAGGAGCTGGAAACCCAGATATGAGTTTCATGGTGTGGAGATTTGGCCGCTCTCAGAGGCCTCTGATATAAAGAAGTGCTAACCAGTACTGACACAAATCTCACCCTGCAAGAGATGGGAACCAATTACTGTACCAAGCACACACGTACACATTTGCTAGAGACGTGCCCTTCAGTGAAAATTGTTTGTGTTTTTTTTCAGCAATAAGAAAAATGAAGCTACCCTCGAATAAATGGGTTGTGTTGACAGACAAAATCAAGAGGAAATAGTGGGAAAACTCACACAGTATAGATGTATGTTAGTAAATGGAAAATTATCTGCTGAAAGCTCACCACTCCTATTAAAAAAATCTGAAGAGCTCATAGATATGGTTTAATCTGTAGATGTCTGTGCAGAGTCACGGTGAAACAGAAGTAGACATCTTCTGTTTTGTGATTTGAATGCAATGGACTGTTAAAAGAAAATAAAGTGGAGAATTGGTTTTGCATAGGCCCACACGCAATCTGCACGAGCAGAAATCCGCGGTTTTCCACTGATTTTTAGCCCACCATTGAGTCTATGTATTTACTTGTGTAAATGTGTGTAAATTTATATTTATTCAGTTTTGAAATTCATTTCATTATTATTTTTGTGATATAATAATAGTACTATTAAAATGTTAATTTGATTTATTTAGAATACAGTTTGTAAAGTAATATTTTCTGTCTTTTAGTGGATATATAATATGAGAGACTTGCTTTGCTTACCATTTAAGTGGATTTAATTAGATTTGTTTTGTAAACATTAAATAAAAGTTAAAAAAGCGATAGTTTTTGCTTCATATATTATGGTTTTTGGTATGATACTCAATCATTCCACAGGATGTTTTACAAAATTATCTGCTGAAATAGCAAATAATGTCCACAGATTCTGTCTGACCATAGTTATGTGTTGTGATTGGATGTTAAAATATGGGTTTAGAGCTTCTTATAGTTAAGAAGCTCATTAAATTGAAGTCAGATGAGTAGAAATATATAGTTGCAGTCAAAAATTATAGCCCTCCTGTTAATGGTTTTTCTTTTTTTAATAAATTCCCAAATGATGTTTAACAGAAGAAGAATTTTTTTACAGTATTTTCTATAATGTTTTTTCATCCGATTCAAATGTTATCACTCGATTGAATGAGTGTTATCAGCTGATAGATGTGGGCCAGTAGAGGCCTTCTGCGCCTACTGGTAGGCTCAGATGGCTGTTATCATCCATCCACATGGTTAATCAGCTATAGATCACACCTGGCTGTGGCTGAAAGTTAATGAGGATTATTTATATTGTTTATTACATTTCCCATTAATTATATTTTATTTATGTCTACCACTACCCCATTGCTAAGCCCAACTGTCAAAGTAATGTAAAAACAGATCTGGATTTGGAGTCTTCTCTATTAGTATAGCTGATTAATCATGTGGATATGTGGATGGGCCCCTACTGGCCCATATCTATCAACTGATAACCACTGATAATGCCTACTTAACCTTGTGATAACATTCAAAGCAGGTGTTTTTTTTTCCTTTGGGGAAAGTTTTATTTGTTTTATTTTGGCTAGAATAAAAGCAGTTTTAAGTTTTTTTTAAACCTGTTTTTAGGGTCAAAATTTATAGCTGATAGGTTTATGTTGTAATTTAAAACAGGAGTTCACTCTATGCTTGATTTATGCTCGCGCTCTCTCTCTCTCTCTCTTTCTCTCTCTCTCTCTCTCTCTCTCTCTATATATATATATATATGTATATGTATTGTATATGTATATATATATATATATATATATATATGTATATATATATATATGTATGTATATATATATATATATATATATATATATATATATATATATATATATATATATATATATATATATATATATATATATATATATGTTGTTGTCTTTTGTCATTGTTTTCATGGTTTAATAGAGTTTTCCATTAAATGATGTAGTTTTTTTCTAAACCGTAGTTTGTTTTGGGGTATAGATGCTCGCAGCAAAAGAGAGAACAATGTCAATTGTTCAATTTCAATTTTGAGAAGAGCAAACATGGCTGTGTATATGCGTAGACGAGACAAGTTATAAAGTTCCTCAGATGTTAATGCAGCTTGTATTTTTTTTATAAATAAATGTTAGGTTAAAACTAGATTTGAATTATTACAGTTTAGTGATCTTGAAAGATTTTCCAATAAAAGGTGCTATAAAATGTGCTTTGTTCTGTTGTAGAAAATAATAAAAATTTTCAGCTATTTGTTGTTTTAGGATGGGATTATTTTATGGATATTTTGTACTTTAATATATATTAGCATAATTGTAAGAAAGTATTTGTAAAATCTCAAATCTCTCTCTTTCTCTCCCCTATTTTTTAAACTAATTTTAGTTGTTTAAAAACTTAAATATACTTTGGTTGCCTTGTAAACTGTTTAAATATTGTAAAATTCCGTCATATGAATAATAATGTGTTGTTCAATTAGTACGTATTTGGGTTTTCAGTACCGAAATTGGCGTGACATTCCTACACACACTTCCCAAGATTAACACATTGCATTAAAAAGAAAAAAAAAATGTATATGTATGTATATGTATTCACGTGACTCTGTGATCAGTCAATGTGTCAACTGCCCTTAGAAGTGAAACTGTCTGTTCACTTAAATTCTTGCATGTATGGTTTTTGAAGGACATGAAATGTCCAAGGAATGAATACTTTTATTTCTTGCTGTTAAAGGCACACTGTGGCATTGACATTGATGTTAATTTTACTGCAGTGTGTGTGTCTTCAAATGAAATCACTATAATATTGCTCTTTCCATTTCCATTTATGCATTTAGCAGATGCTTTTATAAAAAGCAAGAGTCTTATTTATTTTATAAACCATTCCTGTTTTTTACGGAAATCGATTCTGTGCTCTACTTTGAGTTTTTGGAACGATTGGTTGTAATTTTGCCTAATTTTATGCAAATTGTCTTAACTGCAGCATCCAGACTCACACAGGACTTTTGTTTTATCCTTTTGTGACATACACATAATGGCTGCAATAAGAAGGCATTTTTAAAGGTTTACAGTGGTATTTCTTCTTCTTCCAAACCATAGATTTCCAGCCTATTAATATTTGCCTGTACATTTTCTATCAGATCTTGTTCATACTTCAAGCTGCCATTGCTGCTGGCAGGTAACGTTCATTGGAAAACAAGGTCAGATTCTCCCAAAGCCCTCCGGTCTCAATTATTCCACCACAGATGCTCCAGCAGGGAACCTCAACATGAACCAAGACAACAGACTTTAAAAAAAAATGTTATGTTGACTAGTACGTGTATATCATCAGCGGACATCACTGAAGCACAGATCCGAGTCCTGACCTTGGGAAACGACACCATTCAGCAGAGGATGTGTCTTTATCTGAGAGCACTGGGGTTGATAATCATGTATCAATGGGGTGTTGTTATGAATCATGTCCAGGATCAAAGTAGATGCGGCCCGGATGCTCTGTAGAGTAGCACTAATGCCGAGGCAGCACGTCTTCAGTGTTTGCCTTGTGTTTTAGGCAAGATATGACAGGATGATGCTCTATGTTCAGGCCTGTTTCCAGTGTTCTGGAGCTGTGATGGACGTAGATGAACATAAGCATTGCAAACTACATTTGATCTCATAAATATTTGCAGGATTTATTTTTTGGCAGAAACTACCATTTTTTTGAGACTCATTAAAAACCTGATTTGTGGTAATGTTACACTTTTTTTTGTTTTGTTTTGTTTTCGCTTTCATTTTTGGTTGTAGCTTTCACATTATTTTGTTTTTTTTGGTTTTGTATTCGTTTTTATTGCCATCTTATACAAGTTAGGCTTTATTTCACAAATATAAAAATAAAAACATTTTACTTTAATACATTTTTGTACATTTTATTAATAAGTTTTTGTTTCATTTTTTTATTTTTGTTTTTGGTTTCATTTTTGATTTTGATTTTGTTTTTTTGTGTTCATTTTTTTCATTTTTGATTTCATTTTTGTTTTTTTCTTTATTAATATATTTTTTAATAATTGTTTTGTCATCTTATATAAATTAGTATTTATTTTGCAGTTTAATCTAAAAATAAAGTATATCATATTATTATATTTGTTATATACATTTTTGTTTGTTTTCTTGTGTTTCTTGTGAGGCTTTAATTTACAGTTAGACATAACAATAAAAAGCAGTACATTATTAATTTTGTTAATTTTTTTATTAAACTTTTTTTAACATTTCCTTTGGTTTTGTTGTTGTAAAAAAATCTTATTTTTTATATAGTTTTAAAGACACCACCAAAAATAAGATATGGAAAAGTTAACGAAGTAACTATTAGCATTGAGTTAATTAACTTATGTAGCTATTTTTCATTATATATATATATATATATATATATATATATATATATATATATATATATATATATATATATATATATATATATATATATATATATAATATATATATATATATAATGTATAATAATAATTTATATATATATTAATAATTAATATATATTTATATAATTTATTTATATAATAAATAAATTATATAATAATTTATATATTTATATAATTTATATATAAATAATTTATATATATATAAATTATATATACAGTGGGGAACGACAGTTTGGGCACCCCAGGTAAAAATTTGTATTATTGTGCATAAAGAAGCCAAGGAAAAATGGAAAAATCTCCAGAATTACAGATTAGACATTCTTTTAATATGTCAAAAAAGTTAGATTTTATTTCCATCATTTACACTTTCAAAATAACAGAAAACAAAAAATGGCATCTGCAAAAGGAAATGTTCCCTGTGCCACTGGCTGCAATACAAGCCCAAAGCATGACTGAACCACCTCCATGTTTAACAGTTGGACAGGTTTTTAGAGGTTTTAGAGGTTAGAGTTTTTTTTCATTAAATTCTGTGCCCTTCTTCTCCAAACTTACCTTTGCTCATTCCGGTCAAAAACTTCTATTTTAACCGCATCGGTCCACAGAACTTGTTTCCAAAATGTATCAGGCTTGTCTAGATGTTCATTTGCAAAGTTCAAATGCTGTTTTTTGTGATGAGGACGTAGAAGAGGTTTTCTTCTGATGACTCTTTATAGTGGAATAGTGTACCACAGTTCCAGAGTCTGCCAGATCTTTCTGGTGGGATCGTGCAGTCAAACGTGGGTTTTGACTTGCTTTTCTCTCAATCCTGCGAGCTGTTCTGTCTGATATTTTTCTTGGTTTCCAGATCTTGCTTTAACTTCAACTGTTCCTGATGACTGCCATTTCTTAATTACATTCCGTACAGATGATATTGGCATCTAAATACGCTTTGCTATCTTCTTACCTCCTTCTCCCTTCTTTGTGAGCATCAACTATTTTCAGTTTTAGTTTTCTAGACAACTGCTTAGAAGAACCCATGATGCTGATTGTTGAGGCAAGGTCAGATGAGTTTGAGTTTGGGCATTTAAAACCTTTAAGATTGACATCACCTGGTCTTTCCAGACGATGATTGAGAATAATCCATTACACTGTCAGGTTTCAGCTTTCCAAAGGGAGCAGTGCACGCTATAAACTCTGCAGGGTGCCCAAACTTTTGCAGACGCCATTTTTTTTTGTTTTCTGTTATTTTGAAAGTGTAAATGATGGAAATAAAATCTAACTTTTTTGACATATTAAAGGAATGTCTAATCTGTAATTTAATGCCTTTTGGAGATTTTTCCATCTTTCCTTGGCTTCTTTACGCACATTAATACAAATTTTTACCTGGGGTGGCCAAACTTTCGATCCCCACTGTATTTATATATATATATATATATATATATATATATATATATATATATATATATATATATATATATATATATATATATATATATATATATATATATATATATATATATATATATATATATATAACAACTTTGAACTTGTTAAACGTTTGCTAAAAATCAAATAATTAAACAACTATTTATTTATCTTTGTCTCAAGTGTTTAACAATGAAACATCGCTGTGTTTTGTCATAATAATATCTTGTGGTTAAGAAAGGGATTTGTGTTGTGCTGAGGCTTCATGTTTCTAAACTATATATGTTATTTTACTGGCCTGGTGTGAGTGTGAAATGAGATGAGATACTCTTGAACAATAATAATATAAATAGTCTGGCATCATAGACAGGCACGTCCAACCAAAGGCACAGATTATGTTGCTTCATACCTGTGTAATCCTCAAATCAAGCCCATGGCATCCCTGTTTTGAGCTCTTGAATTTGGATCAGGCAGAGTAAACACTACCTTAATGCAGCAATTCACACAAAATATATAGTTCTATACATTCTCTTTTTTTGTAATACATTTACCTTATCTGTGTTCTTGTAAACCTTCAGTGCTCTGCTTTATTTGCCTTTCCCTAGTAATATATGATGTGGCTCCTATCTGTGTCTTTGTTAGTCATGAAGCAACATGAATAGTAATATTTTATTCAACTGTAGGTTTTCACTTATTTTATTTATTTTTTATTGTCTTTATAACTATCAGTGTTGGGTAAGCTACTTTGAAAATGTAGTGAGCTAAGCTATTAGTTACTCTATTTAAATCCTAACTAAACTAAAAGCTACACCCTGGACAATAATTTTGCTACATGGCAACTTTTTCTACTTTATTTTTGCTACATGGCAAAAGTAGTAGTAGCAGTGTGTATATATATATATATATATATATATATATATATATATATATATATATATATATATATATATATATATATAGTGCTGTCAATCGATTAAAAAAATTAACTAATTAATCGCACCTTTTTAAAAAAAATTATGGTGATTAATCACATTTAAAATACTGAAACTTGTAATTTTGGTTATTTAAATGTAAAATTAATGTAAACGCAAGACAAAAATATTTAAATTCAAAATATAATTGTTTAATAGATTTTTTGTTTTAACATGTAACACAGATATCTTCATGTAAACAACATACCCACAATAAACCATCAAGATCCTGGCTTGACAGCCATATTTATTAAAAAAATTAAAACACAGGCATGTTAATGACATTTAAATTTCAAAACAATCAATGCCAATAAAGAAAACATTGATTTCCATTTTGGATTCTAAGTGGACTGCAAAAAAATGCCAAAATACAGGAATTGCAGATATGGAAAATGAAAAATTATAATAATAAACTATAGAATATAAACTGTTGCACTCATTGTAAAGTTTTATTGCTGTGAGTTGAAATTTTTTTTTTAATCCTCCTTTACATTCATCCAGTTGCTATATATATATATATACAGTTGAAGTCATAATTATTAGCCCCCTTCAAATTTTTTTCTTCTTTTTCAAATATTTTCCAAATGATGATTAACAGAGCAAAGAAATTTTCACAGTATGTCTGATAATATTTTTTCTTCTGGAGAAAGTCTTATTTGTTTTATTTTGGCTAGAATAAAAGTAGTTATTAATTTTTTAAACACCATTTTAGGGACAAAATTATTAGCCCCTTTAAGCTATATTTTTTCTCGATAATCTACAAAACAAACCATCGTTATACAACAACTTGCCTAATTACCCTAACCTGCCTAGTTACCCTAATTAAGCCAGTTAAGCCTGTAAATGTCACTTTAAGCTGTATAGAAGTGTCTTGAAAAATATCTAGTCAAATATTATTTACTGTCATCATGGTAAAGATAAAATAAATCAGTTATCATAGACGAGTTCTTAAAACTATTATGATTAGAAATGTGCTGAAAAATTTTTCTCTCCATTAAATAGAAATTGAGGGAAAAAAAAATAAGCGGTCTAATAATTCAGGGGGGCTAATAATTCTGACTTCAACTGTATGTGTGTATGTATGTATATATATATATATATATATATATATATATATATATATATATATATATATATATATATATATATATATATATATATAAATGAACACTGGTTTCACAGCTCCGTTATTGGTGGTGATGTCCACTCGATCCGCGATCATTAAATGTGGCTTATATGAACTCTACTGCTGTATTTGCTTAAAACAATAGCTTTACTACTGAAAAGCTGTTTAATTTAGAAAGTAGCAATGCTCCCAATACGCTACTGAGAAATATAGTTAAGCTAGTAGCGTCACTACTTGTAGCGACGCTACTGCCCAACACTGATAACTATTTTCTAATTCAAAATGTGGCAAATTAATTATTGACAGTATAATAGTGATATTTACAGTTGATTAATACCAATACTGTACACAATAGTCA
This sequence comes from Danio rerio, assembly GCF_052040795.2. Taxonomy (NCBI): domain Eukaryota; kingdom Metazoa; phylum Chordata; class Actinopteri; order Cypriniformes; family Danionidae; genus Danio; species Danio rerio. Next base: position 18,325,378 of record NC_141033.1, read on the forward strand.
ATATTGAATTATCATGCAATACATCGACATGACCTCAATGATTTTTGTCCACTCAATATATATTGTTCATCATGTTGACATAAAAATAATGTCTTAAAGTTTGAGCAGATTATGCAGCTTCTGTCAGTTCATCTAATCTCCATTGGAGGTGTCAGCGTGAACTTTTTTTTTTTTTTCTAACAGGTCAAGAAAAGTGAGTTTTTGAATTTACTTCTGGAAAGCTACTACCGATTTTAAAGAGTTGCCAAAGTAAATCTGCAGTCCACTTTCAGAGGAATCAAAAATGACAATAAAGCCAATAAGGACATTTACATGTGTTTTTTGTGCCTTGAATGCGTTTAAGCCAATGTAAATACTGTTATAGAATCATCATATAAACAGAGATAAATTGGTCTTATAATGGCAATAATATCACTTATTTCAATAATTTCTATGACAATATATTGCACAACTAAAATGACTTATTGCAACAGACCTAATCAGTTTTAGTTTACTAGAACTATTCCAGTATTCTATACTCTTCCGAATGCCTGACTAGCTGGAATGGTCCATAGTTAGAAATGTTGTTATGGCCTTTCATTCTCTTTTTTTCATCTGTTTAGCTGCTTTGACACAGTCTACTCTCCAAAATGATTTCTGCTGCTTGTTCGAACTACTTAGTTAAAATGTGCTGAAACATCACAATTATTAAGAATTTTTAGGGTCAACGTAATTGTTTTGTTCAATCCACTTAAAGTTTTACCTTAATCTATTTGTGTTGGGACAATATGAAGGAGTTTTGTGAAGTACAGTATTATTTTTACAGTGTACATTGTAAAAAACACAAGAACTAAAGAGGAATTGAATTATAACTGCAGTAGACTACAAAGACGTACAGTAGATGCAGAAAATTTACTTTGACATTTGACATTACATGTACCTAAGTTGACAAAAGTGCAAAATTTCATTTATATTAGCATGCACAAATAAAAGTAAACCATTTGGAGTTTTGCAAGTACTGTCAAACTTATGTTTGACATCATGTGGAAATAAAAAAAAAAAAAATTGACAAGAAGACAGCTAAATAATACATTTATTTATTAAAGAGCCCATATTATACATGAAATAGGGTCATATCTTGGTTGTAAGGTTCTCCAACAACAGTCTAATATGCATGCAAGGTCAAAAAACACTTTCATGGTCTTATAATCTGCATTTATTTTTACCTAATTATCCCAGCAACTCCTGTATGAATCGTCCAGTGATTCATTTGTTCCCAAACCCCTCCTTAGCGCGAAGCTAATCTGCGCTGATTGGACCAATGACAGCCTGTTGCGATTGGTCGACTGCCTTTAGTCAGAGTGAAAAGCCAAACAGCTAATCAGCAATATAAAAGTAATCACAGTTCATACACGCTCGATAGTGTAGGCGTGGATTTTAGCAGCCAGTGGGTCAATGTAAATACAGACGATGGACTTGAAAATTCAGACGACTATTTTATTGAGCAAAAACTCCAAAAACTGTCGAGGAGATCACATAGCTTGTCTCACTCTGCTCTTTTCACAGACACACACACACACACACACACACACACACACACACACACACACACACACACACACACACACACACACACACCTCCAGACGACAGCGCACGTGCACACACACACACTACTCCTCCACGGAGCTCCATAAACAAAGCAGCACGCGTCGCATTTTTAACGTGACTTTGCACGCGATAAGAGAATATAGCCAGTTAACCTGATACAGTACACGCGGTTACAAGTAACAAATCACAACTAAATACATTTACAAGCTAGAGTAAACGAGGCAACTTTAATCGCACGTACTTACACTTGAGAAATGGAGGAAGAAACTAATCCTGACGTCCATCAGTAAGTTACTCTTTACTGATCCTTTCTTTAACAAAGGCCGATGAAGTATTCTTTGTAGCATGTAGTTTCCAGTAGTTTCCAACTGCTTGGTTATAATGCTGAGGTTTCATCTTTGTGTAGACCCTCGATAATATCCATCTGCAGTGTGACTTCAATCGACCGGCATGTTTGTGTGCGTGTGTTTGTGGGTGTGTGTGTGTGTGTGTGTGTCTGGGTTTCTGCGTCAGAGGGCGGGGCTTCAGGTTTGAAATCTCTCGGGTTTGCGCGTGCACGTGAATAACTTGGTTTCGTTCGTACGTCATGGCGAAACACCTAATGACTCGGTATCAAGGCGACTCATTTAAAGCACTATGAGTCGACTCTTTTATAGATGAATCAACCATTTTAAACACTGTACTCTTACAGATTTAAGCCTTAGCTGGATACTTCACTTCACGAAGAGCTGTGTTACACACTACATGGAGGGGAATTTTCAAAAACCCATAATATGGGCTCTTTAAAAATATTTAATCTCAAATTAAAATAAAAAATGACATGTTTTACAAGTAACAATTATTATTACTTTTTCTTTAAAGTAATGCATTACTTTACTTGTTACTTAGCAAAGTAATAATATTATCCCAACACAGCATTTATCCCTTCTATAGGTCAAGATGTATTCATAATTTGTGCTCTGTCTATAATCAAAGGGGTTGGTGTACATATAAAGTTAAATAAATTGCCATTTGCATTCAAAACACATTAAATACATTGCAAATGTGGCAAAACCATTATTATAAGTGCATTTTTGTACAAAACACAACAAAAAGTTGGCCAATAGTATATGGAAGCAGTCATAATGATAAGGGACCCATAATGATGCACATCTCAGAAATACAATGGCAGACACGATGCACTCAGTGGAGTTAGTGACGTCACTGTGATGTAGGGTTAAGTGTTGGCTGGTGTAAAATGAAAACTTTAGGTGTTGTAGTTTTGCGGTCTTTCTTTCTGTATTTTGTGGATACTGGCGTTCAAAATGTCCGTGTTTTGTTTTATATATAGTGGCTTTTAACATTTAGATTTTTCCTGCAGTTGTCTCATTACAAATCAAGCAAAATGGCATTGTCTGGCTTGTGGCAAATTAAACACGTACTTATGAGTTCATTCAACTTTGAGCTGTCGATTCTCTTCATCAAGTGTTTTTTGCGTGAGACCGACATCCATTCAAATGATCGCTTTGCTGTGGTGCGTTAAGCAGGTCTGCGCATGCGCGATTGCCTGCTCAATCATGTGAAGCCTCTAATGATCATTGGATGTCATGACAACAGAGTCACGCAGGACAGTTGATTTACAAGGTTTATGCATTTATTAATGAAAGAAATCCACAGTTTGAATCTTTTATGCATGGTCTTGCAATATAAAATGGAGTTGGGTCCGACTTGAATACCCTTGCAGACCGGATCCGGACCAGAATCTGGACTTTGAGAAGCCCTGGTGTACAGGCACTTGCTGCAGAGTGTAGATTTGGAAAACCTATATCAGTCTTTTCATTTTCTCTGCTCTCTGTAGAGCTTCCCATTTGGACCCAGTGTTTTTTAGCGCAGGAGGTGACCTGGTTATGTCAGTCAGTGTATGACAGTCTCGTCTGCATCTTTGTTTAGTGCTTCTATTATAAATGTTCTTTGGTGAGCTCTGGCAATCTGGAATTCATGTTAGAATATATAATGAGTTATTATGGATTTATCTACATTGGCTAATGGATGTGTCAACACAGCACTGGTAAATTGCATGTCATGTTCACTGACACCTGATTTGCCACAGTATTCTATTAGAAAATAAAAATTATAAACATATACAAGCTATGCTCGGTGTTAAGCTCTGTTATGCTCTGTGCTTATTATCACAGGGATTTCTTTGACAATGTTATAGTGTGAAATGGTCACCATGTGATATGGTTAACTGTTCTGATATTAAAATAGCAAATGAGAAACAGAGCATGTTAGGATTCACAGTTTTTTTGTTTTTTTTTAGCTCCCTGGGTGAAGCTAAAAATAGCACTCGCTATGGAGTACAGTTTTCCCCAGTGATGCAAATGGAAGTCACAGGAACAGCTGCGTTAAAGCCAAGTCGTGTTAGATCAGCCTTGGTCACGTGACCCGCTGTCTGCCATTCATTATTACCGGAACTCCCAAGTGAGAGCATATTGCATTAAACTCAAAATGTGCAGTGTTTATCATTTCATTCATAGTTAATTACATGTACATGAAACATTTATTTGTTTACTTTTTTACTTGCATATAAAAATTGAGAATATGGAAGGAGAGATAAAGGGAACTAGATAGCATATCTACTGTATTTCTATCTATTTATGCATTGGATTTGCATTATAGAACTTTACTAAATCAGCTTTTGATGTTAAAAATTTAACTATAGTGTAGGCATGTAGATTTTATATATATTTTTGTTAGACTGAAACATTAGCACCAGAACTAACAGTTTTATTTGTATTTGTAATTCAGTAACTTAAAAACAACAACAACAAATGACTATAGTACGCTGTCTTTTCCTAAATGTGTGCATTATTCAGTCTAAAATTATTTTAAGTTATGAAACACAAAAGATTTGTACGTTCAATGGCCAATTAAATTGACCGCATGCATTTCAGGGTAAACTACTCATACACACCTAGAGCGTTGCAAAACTTTATGATTTTATTGAATAAGATGACAGACATGACTAGCTCAATTCTAAAATCTCATTAAAAGTTTTAAGGGCACTATGATGAAAATCATCTTTTGGAGCTGTTTGGACAGAACTGTGCGTAGGTATAGTGTGTCGACAGTCATATCGGGCTAATATAAAGACAATAAGAAAGACAATAAGTCTCTTTTTTTTTTTTCTGATGTTAAAATGGGATCCAAATCCCTCCCATTTTGAGGCCCACCGCAACGTAATGTAGAAATTAAATTGATTGACAGAAGCATATTAACATGTCTCAGTAGTAACATGTAAAATCATATCCACAAGACAGGACGTGTGCAAGGCAACCATAATTAAAAGATCTTTTCAGCTCTCTGTGATCATCAATTATCATCAAAAGTGATTAAGAATGAGTTTTTCAAGTTTTAAAACAGTGCCCGCTGTGTGTGTATGTGTGAACTTTGTAACAACATTGTGTGTGACTCATCGTTGCAACTCCACAACACATACAGTACATCAAATAATCATTGAGAAGGTTTGATAAACAAACAGAATGTATAAATAAGGAAAAAATACTCATAAATCACCAATACGGGAATGAACTGGTAATGTAAATATGTATTGATTGAATGATTGTAAACAAATGGATGGACTGAGATGGAAAGAGGTTATAGAATGAGAGATGTGAGAGAGAAAAAAAGAGAAAGAATGAAAGAGAAATCAAGAGATTATGAGAATGAAGGAAAGAGAAATCAAAAGATAAAAAGAAAATGAAAGAATATGAGAAATTGAGAAAAAAAAAGAAAAAGAGAAAATATAAGAAAACAAAAGAGATCAAAAGAATAAACGAAAGAGAACAAAAGAAATACAGATTGAGAAAGAGAAAGAAACTTTTTTATGAACCGAGATAAACGCAGATGTGGATATATACAACCAATTTAGCTGTTGAAGAAATTCATAAAAAGCCAGCAAATGTGAGTGGAAACTCTTAATTAGCTGACCTTTAATGGCCTGTATGACCTAGAACAGATTGTTGGGGAAAAACAATGTTGAGGTCAGGAAACAAGGTCACACTAAATTCAGTGTGTTGACTGCTGGGCCTTAGCCTGCTTCAGGCAGTCTGTCTGTTTGCATGGTGAAGAGGGCTGGATTTGCCCTACATGGCTCAGGCTTTTGCATCGCAGGTGAACAAAATAGCTGACGGAATATCCCATGGCTTACTGTTCCACAGCCCCTCTTGTTCCGCGCTCACACGGAGCGCTCAAATGAAGTAGAAATTGTTTCTTGTTTACATTGTCTGCTCGGATCTGCACAGCCATCAGTTTTGAGACCTTATGTATAATTCATGGCTTTACCCACACGAAGAGCCCGCACACAGCACCACACCTCTCTTTCGACTCGCAGCTTTTACTCTCAAATGTGGCGCTAGAGAAGTGTTTTTTTTTTTTTTTTGGAGTTAGCATGCAGTTCCTGTGCAGTAATCAGCTTTAAACTTGACACATTTACAGTGTATTTGTTTAGTGTGCTTGATTTTATTTAATTTTTTTAATTGAAGATGAAACCTCCTCATTTGAGTCAAAATGAGATTGTTAATGCCATGCTGAGTCCAAAAATGTGACTGTTGTTATTTGCAATTAGGTACAAGATTCTAACGGTATGATAACGTTGGATAAAAATATAACAATTTCACAGTTTGTGATTACTGCACTAAAATATGATTAAAAAAACATACTTATTTTTACCCATTGTACACAATATATTTTATTTTAAGAAACATTTGTAATATTTTGGAACAGTAAACATGTCAGGCTAATTAAACTAAATGATTTACTTCAGCTATCTTCATCTTCAGCTTTTGTTTGATGCCCTAGAATACAAAATAAAATGGCCTTGAAAAAAAAAAAAACTTACATATATTGTAGGAATGGTATAACAGAAAATTATTGCAGTTTTAAAACCTTGACTTTTATAAACAGCAGTAACCCATAAAACTGGTAGAATGAAAGAACAAAAAAACGAAGAAAAAAAGTGAATGAACAAAATAAAGAATGAAATGATGAAAGAAATAAAGGATTAATAAATGAGAATGAATGAAAGAATGGAAGAGAATGAAAAAGAATAAATGAACAACTAAAAGCGAATTAATGAAAGAAAGAGAAAAGAGAATAAAGGAGAATGAACAAATGAAAGAGAGACAGAACAAACAAAGGAAAGAAGATTAAGAAATAAATGAAAGAACAAATAAACAAATTAATTAAAAATAATAAATGGACAAATGAAAGAAAATAAACGAATGAAACAAAAAAAGTGTGAAAAAGAACAGAAAAAAGAACAAATAAAAGAATTAAAAGGAAGGATGAATGAAAGAAGGATTGAATGATAGAATGAAAGAGAACTAAAGAAAATGAACAAACTAATGAAAAAGAAAATGAACGAATGAATGAAAAACAAAGAGAATTAATGAACGATGAATGAAAAATAAAGAGAACAAACAAATAAAAAAGAATGAGAACAAATAAATGAAAGAAAGAGAATGAAAGAACAAATAAAAGAAAAAATGTATAATTAAAAAAAGAGAGCTAATGAATGATTGAAAGTGAAGGAACGAATGAATAAAAGAAAGAGAATGAACGAACAAGCAAATGGAAGGAAAAAAGAATAAACAAATAAAAGACAGAACAAAATAACAAATGAAACAAGAAAAAAAAGGAATAAAAAACGAAAGAATGAAAGAAAACAAAAGAAAGAATGAAAGAGATTTGCTTTTCCAGATACTGTAGGAATGATACAACAGAAACTTTTCACGATTTTGAAACCTTGACTTTTACAAACCACGGTAAACCTTGAAACTGGTTATCCTCCCGTGCCTATTTGCAATCAGGTGAAATTTTGTAGAATAAGTTAATTTTGTCAAAGTAATTAATAAAAAACCTTAAAATTATTCATGTGCTTGATTACAATTGACAATCGCAGGTGCTTTAAATGATTTCATTTGAGTTTCCCTTAATAGCTCCCATTAGCTCGATAGATTGAGATCTTGAACGGCTTTGCTAACACACTCGAAGATTTACTTTCCAGGCCAGGCTGAGCACATGGTGATATCCGATCAGAAGGAAATCTGATCCGAGTGTACTCGCTGCGGGCACAGCACACCAACTACAGTATTTACACCAAGTGACAGGTCCAGGCATGTGCGCAATGTGGCAGAGGAGGCTTGAGGAGTTGGGGTTATATTTTGGAGTTTGATGGACAGGCGAAGCACACCTTTGTTGACCCATTCCCGTGGTGATTGTGGATTGAAGGTTAAGTTCCCATGAACCAAAGAGAAATCTGATCTGCTGAACAACAAGCTCACATTTAAGGACTAGTTTATTTGGCATTGTTTTTTGACAAATCAAATCATTGAAACACCAGCCGCCCCATTAGCGAATGATTATGGGATGTAATTTGATTTTATGAGAAATCATGTGTGCCAGTATCAGTAGTAGACATGGACGGGATACGTTTTGTCTTTTCTAATTTGGTGTAGTCATGGCTCTCATTTTGTGTCATGTGACTCAAGATTATAGTTTTTTATTATATGTTTAGGGCTGCATGATATTGGATAAATCTGATATTGTGACGTTTTATTTTTCTGTGACAAATATTGTAATATGAATGCAGTTTCACAAGACGAATAGCTCTATTTGGCAGTTTTCCGGGGAGTCTAACATTATTCAGGTACAGTAATAACAATGCAAAAATTATTTTCTTACTTTGCACTTTGCATCAGCTCGTTTCTAGTATAAATATCAAAAATCCAAAATTCCTAATTAAGTATAAATATTTTTTTATGTTCAGAGGAAATAATTGAAAATTAAGTTTTTCCTTAAAACAAGCAAAATGATCTGCTATTAGGGTGAGTAAAATAAGCTTGTTTTTGCTTTGAAATGCAGATATTTGGACTAGAAACCAAAAAAAAAAAAAAAAAAAAAACACTATATATGCATAAATTGTATTAATTTAGTATAAATAATGCATTTAAAACACAACATTTATTTATTAAGCACATTTAAAAACAAATTTGACCAAAGTGCTGAGTAGGAGAACAAAGAAGAAAGCGGCATTAACAAATAAAAGCAAAACATTGATCAAGAGACAAACTAAAGAAGAAGATGGTGTTTGGTTTTATTTCATATTTCACTATTATTAAAGTGAGGTTGACTTGAAAAGTATGCTGCTGTTCCTTTATGTGTTCTACTGTCCTGTTTTTTATACAGTATTCTCATGTCACACTTGCTTAGTATGAAGTTTCACATCTTTGCATTTCAGTTTTGGTAAACCCACATAGTCCCTTTTCCAGCTTTTTTTATAGTTCACTGTTAGTTTGTTGAGAAACTTAGAAACTTTCGAAGCTAAGAGGTTTGAGTTTACCAAGTCCAGATTTAAGTCAATGCAAAGCCTTTTTACTTTTCATGTTGGCCCTTGAAACTGGTAAAAGCTTTCAAGTTTTACCAACTTAATGCATTATGTTTAAAATTTCAAAATGTTCTTATAAACAAAGGGACAAAGGTCCACACCAAATAGTCTTAAAGTATGTTGGAAAAACTGGCCATGAATTGCAAAGGAAATCATATCACAATTATGCTTGATGCCTTATATATTCCTAAATTGTACAGTGTTCAGTTTTAAGAGTTATTGTTGTTGTTCTACCAACTCACTATATGCTTACTTTAGCTGTTTAACTAGACAGTCAGTTTGACTTGTGTCTGGTGACACTGTGTAACCTTTGCTCAGTATGCCTGGGCCGGTGGTCAACTTCTGGAGCCGTCAGGAGCCAGATGGTCTTGTCTGGATCTCCTGTGGTGCCAGTCTCCAAAAACCTGCATGCCAGTCTTTGATATATGATTTTTACAGCCTCACTGGATACCACACCCTTGAAGAGAGACAGTTGTATATCTGGCCTGGGATAACACTCACAACTCTTACTTTTTCTGTTCATTCTTTCAGTGGGTTTGCTTTTTCCTAATTTATTTCATGGACTACGTTGCAATGAACAAGCACAATGCTAATGTTTGTTGTGTCGTCTTGTTGATAGTTCAGCCCTCCTGAGACTCTCATTAGTTATGTTCACACCTGAACCAAGCATATTTCCATCACAGCGCAGTGTCCTCAGTGGCAGTGGCAGAGTGCAGGATTTTCTCTAGGGATGTGCTTGCTTTCTTATGTCTGACTATACCTGGAATTAGGCCTGGACTAAACTAGTGCTTTTTTTACAGTAAGCGGTATGGTTCCGTACAGGTCACCCTGATCAAATTTCCAGTGCCAGCTAGAGCTGCACAGTTTATTGAAAAAAATATTATTATCGCAATAATAATATATGCAATATCCATATTGCAGGAATGTGCAATAAATGTAGATAATTTTGTATGCTGCATGCATAGGTTGTAGTCTCGACAGCTCTCAAATGTTTGCTGGAAATGGACGTTTTTAACATTTCGTATCGATTGGTACCAAATTACAATATCGAGCCAACCCTATTGGTTTGTTTATCTAAATCTAATCAACAGATGGGGCCTTGACTATTGTCATTCCCACTTCTTCAGTAGATGCTATTTAGGTGAATCTAGATTTGAAAATACACACTAATGAGAGAAAATTGACAACAGTCAATAAGAATCAGAATTTCTGCTGAGGTTTTCAGTCATTCGTGGGGTTTAAATTGAAGTTTCACAAACTAATTTCATGAGGAGCACGTAATATGATTGATTGCGGCTGGTCTATTCGGTTATCATTAGCAAACCAATCTGATTATTTTAAGCTCACTACAAATAGCCGTCTAGCCTTAATCCCTTATCTTCATTTTTTTGAAGAACCCCCCACCCATCCACCCCATCTCCCCCTTTCCTCCATTTTCCTCCTTTAACAAGGGAGACTCTCAAAAACTACCTGATCTCATAGCCCCTTACATGCTCATTGACCAGGCGGGATCCCTGAGTTCAATTATCTTCAGGGTTGAGCTCAGTATTCTCTCCTGAGAAAGCATGCCAAACCTGCTAATATTACCCAGCAATATCTAAGTTTGAACTTTTAAAGGTTTAAATCTTTGTACCTTGACATCGGTGAACCGATGACCTTTACGGCCAATCACAGTCATTTCTGTTGAGCATGTGAACACAATGGCAAATCAGCATTGTTTACAAACGTGCTCCACAGTACTTAAATGTTTGCTGGAAATAGACATTTTTTAAATTTTGGTATCAAATTGGTATCAAATTCCAGAATTGTGACAACCCTACTTAGTATGATCATAACAAAATTATTATTATTATTTTGCCTGTTAGTTATAACGTAAGACATATCATTATTGCAACACTCAACAACTATATTGAAGATTTTTCTACTCTCGTGTAGCTTTTACTGCCAACATTAACCTTACTTTGTAGGCATGGTGTATTCCAGAATGTCAATGGCAATCTGCTGCAAAGAAAAATGCTGTATGAGCCATTCATATGAAGCTATATAAAGTAAAAATGTAAAACAGGAAATGCATTGGGACCACTGTTTTTGTTTACATCCCTCAGGATGGTCTGTATCTCTGAACTTCAATAATAAATCTAGATTTTTATTATATGGATTTGCTGCTCTTCCCACCTCCTTTATTCAGTTGCAATGACTTCTCATGTGAGTTTTGCGTTCAAGTCTGCATCTATGCGTCCTCAATATCAAGAACACATGCGGGAACTTTTATGTGTCCTCTGTTCTTGCAGTATTGAGTTTTGGAGCTGAACTTTGGAAAGTGATGATGATAATACACGAGAACACGAGGACGCAAGATCACTAAAGAACGCAAATTGAGAAACAGCCTGGGTGTTTTCTGTGATTCAAGTCACCTGTAAGCTCTTAAAATGAATTTTTTTTTTTTTTTTTTTGGCAGGTTCATGTTCTGTGCAGTCTGAGGGAATTATTACATAATTACAGGGAGATTAATAAATAATAATTAGTTTTAAAGGTGGAGTTGTTGTCCAGTCTTAGATGTTTTGTTTTTGCTTGCAAAGGATTAACATAATGCAAAACTGAAGACTTTTTTTCATAAAGCCAAAGTTTAAATCACTAAATCAATGTCTTACATTAAGATATGCAAGGAATTTATTAATTTTATATCAGGAAAATTGTTGTACAAATGTTGTAGTGTAAAATTAGAATTAATTGTCATGGGAAGGGATGATATCAGCACATCACTAGTTGTGTAATGAGCAATACTCTATTTTGACATCATCTGGATACTAGCGTTGCACGGTTTACTGGTACTATGGTAGTATCGTGATACTATGGCTCCAAAATACTGGTGGTGCCACTGTAGTTTGTAAACAGTAGTATTGTCATTAACAGTCTGTCTACAATACATAATGTTGCATATGGAAAAGTCAATGAAATGTTCACGTTTGTGCAACAATAGACCATTTTATTTTAATAGTCTATGGAGCCTTCTAAGGTTACTAAACTTTGTAGAATTTGTGCCTTTTATGGTAGCCTATTGCACATTTTCTGATGCTTCAATTTCAACCTGAATCCGTTCATTTCTGCGTCTGTCAAAATAATTTAATAGCAACAACAACCGTGTCAATTAGGCTTGGGCGGTATCCAAATTTTGATACCGTCAAACCGCCTCCATATTTTACCCCGGTTTCCGGTATTACCGGCGTAATAAAAAAATTATGACGTAAGGCTCAGACAGCGTCACCAAGCTGTTGGCTTGAGCCTAAACCATTCAGAAACTGAATACCTTCTATGCGACCTTAGGCTCGTGGTCAGAGAGAGAGAGAGAGAGAGAGAGAGAGAGAGAAGCGACGCACAGCACCTCTCTCTATCTCTCTCTCCCTCTCTCTCTCTCTCACACACGCACACATACACACACGCACATCTCTCCCGCGATTTATTCAGAAATTTACTCCCACACCATAAGAAATCTGGCCGGCTCCCGCGGTAGCGGGAATGCAGAGCTGTAATCGGGCCATAAAAATTATACCCGATAGGTCCCGAGTCCGACAGGTACAGTTTGATTGACAGCTTTATAAAGCCCAAACCCATTCACAGCCCGACATTATTCAAATGTGCTCATGCACACAGATCTATTGCATTTTTTCAAGAATGAGTCATTTATATGTTTTAACATCATTTATTCGTAACAAACGTAGACTAGGCTATATGCCACTTGAAAGTTGGAACAAAGAAATAAAGTAAGTCCTTTGTAACATCGTAACATATCAGCACTTTATAGGTCTAGGTACATGCACTTAGTCTTTAAATTAGCCTACACACAAATGAAAAAAAATCTTTCTTAAAAAATCAAATTAAAATAAACTAAATGATGACGGGTATTTTGGCAATAACGAAATTAAGATAAAGGCTGTGCAAGGTTTGTTTCACCACTTCTCTTCACAATCTGGCATTAAGGCGGCGGTGAAGCTGAATATTAAAAGAATAATGCCACCATTAGCCTGTATACTCTGTCTACATTATGATTATATGGTTTAATTAATATTTATTTATAATTGAAAAACCCTTTACTCACCAAGATTAGGCTACGTGTGTTTGTGGAGGAACATTTAAATCCACAGGCTTTAGCGCAGTCTCTCACTCATGGTGCATCCAGCAGCTGAACACCCTTAATTTCCTGCTGCTACAGGTCGAGATGCAGAGTTCTGATCTGGCTGATTTTGCAAGTTTTGGGTTGGATTGTTTGTTCATCTTCTACCAGTCAGGAACATCCATTTATTTTTCCATGACAGCAGTTTTACTGTAGCGAGAGGCCTCGTCTTTTTACCTGTCAGCTTGCGGGTTAGGGCTCTACCGTAATACGCAGTGTATGAGCGACCGCGAAATACCTGCGGCTGGAATGCGCTCTTTTTGAGCTAGTGACTGGCTTGACCGCTGTAATAATTCGCTTTTTTTACTACTTCATCATCGTTTGTTTCACCTTTGCAGGGATGGATTTTAATGCAGGGATTTGGATTTTTTCGAGTCTCGCCGGGTTCGGGCAAAGATCTTCAGCTCTAATGCAGACCTCTCGTTCATTTTAACCACGTCTCCCTTCTGTTCAGTCGAAACTCCCAAACTGCAGGACACTTTGAAGCGCGACACGTCACGTCACCTCTCCCTCTCCCCCTCCCTCTCCCTCTCCCTCTTCCTCTTCCTCTCTCTCTCTCCTCCACACTGTCCCGTGATGACAACTACACATACGTTTTTGTAGGCATTAAATAAAGGATATTTAATATTTTATGACGGTATAACGGTATTGAAACTGACACCGTTGCTATTTTTAGATCCCGCGGTTTACCATAATACCGAAATACCGCCCAAGCCTAGTGTCAATCTCTTAAAAAGAACAACACACAGTGGAATTTTTAAATACTTTGGATTCTTACCTGATACCTAAAAAACAATAGATGAAAAACCCAAAAGAGCAACAGAAAAAAAAAAAACTATTTTTGCCCACTTCATATAGCGTACATTTGTTGGAAAAATGCTCTTTTTGTAACTAATTTCATTTGGTATAACTTTTATCTTTATTTTAATGTATTTTTGTTGGTCTGAATACATTTTAGGTGAAGAGATGTGCAAATACTTTTTTTAATAATAAGGGAATTACTAATTAAATAGGCCTATTATAACAAATAAAATATAGTACTTCAGACATTTTTCTTTGTAAAGTTTACTTATAAACTAATTCTGAGAGGATCCAATTTATTACTCGCCAATCTGAAAATAAGCCACTATAAATACCCTAAGTTTCATATAACAGCCATCTTCATTTTGAAGAATCCCTCCTTCCACCCCCATTCCTCCGATCCTAGATGGGTGGCACAGTGACCCAGTGACATCTCCCATAATTCCGATAAGTAGCTCAAACTGTCTTTCAACAAATGCAGATTTGGGCTTTTGTGCATCTCTGTTCATGTATATCTGGTTATATCATTAGCGGATGTTCAGGAGTTTAAAAGGTTTTTATTCAGCATTTGAGTTTGCCGCAACTGTGACTGTATCGTGTGCACGTGTTTTAAATGCACCACGCTCATCTAGGCGTGCACACAAGACAGTCAGTTGCGGAAAACTCAAATGCTGAATTGAAACTTTTACACTCCTGAATCAATATTGGAGTTACTTTTGCACGGTGGAGGAAGGACGACACCATGGCTGAAGTATTTCTGTTAGACAGGTAAAGTTCTGTTTTAAAACTATTTTAGCTTCACGCAGAGCTGAAGATGTTGGTACAACTGGGTTATATGCACAGACTTGTTGTTCAGCCACTGAAATCTCCCAGTGAATGATTGATGTAACTATTTTCTGTTTCATAAGGTCCCTTTAGAGCATCGATAATGTAGATTTATATTTTGTTTAACAACAAAACATCAGTAAATAGTGTTATACTGCCTAGCCTGCTTTACTGAGGTGAATTTGCTTAAATATTTACATTGGGTCATTTCTAAACAATGACAGCCTGTGACGTGCTCCCGATATTGTTTACCGTGCTACTCTAATTATTCGCTCTGAAATAGCATGTAAGTATGGCTTAGTAATGAGTGTAATTCCTGTACGCCGCCTTGCCAACCACTGCACACACTTCTAACTGTCGAATGACATAAGCTAGTGGGTTTCTGCTGTCGTGTTTCGGTGAGCGTGTTCATGATTTTTGGAGATGTGGCTTTGAAACACAGTCCTTCCCCTGCTGTCCAAAGCTAATAAGCTAACGAATTAGCATTTTGGCAGATCACCTACTGCACCTTTAAGAGCAGTCACTATCTGTTCATTAGCTAATACAGCATGAGAGTTTGAGATCTACCTGAGATCAAACACCCCTCTCGCCTTGCAAACGAGAGGGAGCCCTGGGCTTGAGGATCTTATGAGCTCAGGGCTCTCCCCCAGGACAGCATGAACTATTTCATGGATTTGAGTTATGAATTACAGTATCGCAATACTGCTTGGAATCATGATATTTCAGCTGATATAGTATTGTGACATGAATTAATGGTATCGCGACAACCATACTGGATACTATTCTTGGATTCTGCTTCCAAACAAAAGCTTTCTGCATCATACTGATATTCCATTTCAGCACATGATCCCGCTGAGCAGAGAGAGAGAGAGAGAGAGAGAGAGAGAGAGAGAGAGAGAGAGAGAGAGAGAGAGAGAGAGAGAGAGAGAGAGAGAGAGAGAGAGAGAGAGAGAGAGAGAGAGAGAGAGAGAGAGAGAGAGAGAGAGAGAGAGAGAGAGAGAGAGAGAGAGAGAGAGAGAGAGAGAGAGAGAGAGAGAGAGAGAGAGATGCTCAAAAGATTGTTGTGCTGTTGCAGAAATTAGAATATTACCTGCTGTTATTTATGCATTGTAACCCAAGCGTGTTATTTGCCTGCCAATCCTGCGCTTGAATTTGGGTGATTCCTCCTCAAGCATCAGGCTGCACCACAGTGCGCATGGTGGCTGTATTTTCATCCACCCACCTGACTGTGAAGCTATGCCTAGCAACTCCATAATGCCACAGCGAATGCCTGAGGCTGTGAATCAGAATTGTCCCTGCCTCGGACTACACACCACCAGCACCTCTCTGAGCGCCAGCCAGTCTGAGAGATGCTCTTTTAACTGGGCATCTTTGGTCTGTCCCAGCTGTCACAAACCTGACAACTAGGTTGATGTTTAAGTGATCTAGGTTTTAGACTGTCAAACTATAGCATGGGTCAAGCTGTAGAACCGGACAAAAATAGTGCTGAATGAATGTGACACTGAAGGTTTTCAGATCTACACCCAGTCCATTACTGCTTTACCTTTTCTATTGCATGCACAAGTTATGATTAAATTAGCAGTCAAAACAACACATTTGAATATTGCTCAGCATATATGAGGACACCCCTCACAGACCTCTCTTTAAATTAATAGCTTTCTATAGGATGTTTTACAATGTTTTATTTCTGCATATACGTTAGATTAGTCAGTACTGAAGCCAACTCTGGATCTAATCTATCAAAATAACTTACAACAACAGTTCAAAAATGAGTAGAAACTTCTGAAATATCATATATTTTGTTAAATGTTATAGTTTTTAATTTTTTGACAAAGATTTTTCATTAATTTAAATTTGTTATCTCTAGATTTGTGAAGATTTTTGATGACTAAAATATTATTTTAATAAAAATATTGGCTTTGTTCAAATGCATCAAAATGTGATGTTAGAGTGAAACAATAAATGAGAATGTGCACTATTTTCCTGCCGCCGACTGTGCATATCATTAATTAAGCAACAAAGACAAGGACAAAATCACTTAGTGCTCTTCACTGAAGGACTTTAGTAGCTTTAATAGGAAACAAATCAAGTTAAATTATTTCAGTAAAGATGCTTAAAGCCCAGTTTCCCATTGTATTTAATTTTATTATTTTGCATATTTTTAAGGAATTTTTGTTTACTTTGTAAAATGTACAGGTGTAAGAGCAACCTTATTTACAGAAAAAAATGCATACATATATATATAATCAGAGGAGACTCTACAGTTTGACAAATATTGCTGCTGTTGGACAACATAATGTTCTGTTGGGGCTTTTTTTAGTCGAGAATGTAGTTGTTTAGATTGCAACTATGCTGTTTATTTATAAGGATAGTGCCTATTTTAAAATATTTGTAATTTCTGAGAGACAGCGACAACTATTAGCCTATCCCAGAGTGGAGCCTGTTGACGCTGTTCATTCACAAGATGGCGAAAGAATGCATAGGCCCTTAGAGTCTAAAAACAGTGAAATTTTCTAACTACAGCTAATCAAATCATTATTAAACCAGTAAATTAAATTCTAGGTCAATCTCCATCTTTTGTGTGTTGCAGTGCTGTATTTATATCATGTAATTGTAGTGTGTTGAGTGTAAAATTGGACTGTATTAGCCTGAGTTACTTTTTGGTTGGCCATCTGTTTGTTTCTAATGAGTCTTACTGCAGTCTTACTGTTACTGCAGACCAGTCCAGTGAAAAGAAAGAATGAAGAAAAGCCTGCATGTGTTTAATGTTTTCCTTATCGCAAACACAGCAGTAATCTGGTAGTGGTCGTTTGGCTTTTTTTGGGGATAGTTATTGTGATATCCTTATTGCAACAGAGAAATACTGGAAAAACTCTGTAGACTTATGGCATTTCATACAGTTCAGCCTTATAATCTTAAAATGTCAGCAAAATCACTTGTTTTGTCATCACTTTGGGCTTTACGCTAGCTTTCATACCGCATACAGAAACAGCGCATGAGCGCGGAGCGTGAGCTAGCAGTGCTGGATAATGTATGCACGCAGCAAACGTTCTGCCTATGTGCACTGCTCTCGTGTGCGGTGTGAAACAGGTGTAAAATTAATGTTGGTGAAGTAGCAAATGTTTCTGCTGATCTAACGTTAGCTGCAAATGTATAAAGGAATGGTGAAAGAAAGTAGTTTCTCACACAAAAGGATTTTTAGACTCTTCGTGTTTGATTTTCTTTTGTATATACATGATTGTGCCATCGAACTGTTGTATAAACGCAATATCACACTAGTAGTAGTGCGATGTGCCTGTATGTCGTCACTGGTGGGGCACTATGGCCCTCGGCCTGCATCCACATCGCACTGCTGCTCATGTGACAGTGTCATACATCTCATATCTATCTATCTATCTATCTATCTATCTATCTATCTATCTATCTATCTATCTATCTGTCTGTCTGTCTGTCTGTCTGTCTGTCTGTCTGTCTGTCTGTCTATCTATCCACAATTTAAGTCAGAGTTATTAGCCCTCCTTAATTATTAGACCCCCTGTTTATCTTTTTCCCTAATTATTATAAATTATTATTTCCCTAATAACACATTTCTAAACATAACAGTTTTAATAACTCATTTTTAATAATGGATCTATTTTATCTTTGCCGTGATGACAGTAAATAATATTTTACTAGATATTTTTAAAGATATTTCTATACAGCTTTAGGTGACGTTTAAAGGCTTAACTGGGTTAATTAGGTTATTTGGGTAGGTTGATGTAATTACGCAAGTTATTATATAATGATGGTTTGTTCTGTAGACTATCGAGAAAAAAAAAATAGCTTAAAGGGGCTAATACTTTTGTCCCTAAAATAGTTTTGAAAAATTTAAAACTGCTTTTATTCTAGAAAAAAAACAACAAATAATACTTTCTCCAGAAGAAACATATAATCAGATATACTGTAAAAATGTCCTTGCTCTGTTAAACATCATTTGGGAAATATTTTAAAAAGGAAAAAAATTACAAATTACATAGATTTAAATAATTACATCATTACAATTTTGGCCAAAATAATTATGATTAGAAAATATTCCATAATCAAGCAGCCCTGTTTTATGATGTTTTGGCATTTTAATGATATTTAAATAAATCTTGATTTTAAAATTTTTGTCAAATACAGTGTCAAATAAAATAATCCAATGCTCATCCAATGACACTTAAAGCATATAAATCCTCATCATCAATTGTAACTGATACATTAATGATATATTAAAACACTAATTTTGGGCTGTACTTACTAAAACAATAATTAATCATATGATATTTTTAATAAAAAAATTAGTATTGATTTAAAACACAAGAGTAAAAGGTTTGAATATTTTTTTGTGGTCATGTGGGCTATTTTCATTCTATTTTTTGATACATTGAAAGTAATTTTAATCAAAATAAAAACTCCTAAATAGCTCATCAAATTTATTGAAAAATACACAATGTTCCTAAATTTAATGTCATCAACAGATTTACTTACATAAGTATTTAATGTACCAGTCCTGATTTTCATGTTTGATTCAGTGTTTCTGATTTTATATTAAAATCCCTCATTTTGCTCACGTTTCTTCATTTGTGCTTTATTTTTTTCAGGAGGCACAGAAGGTGAATAACCCTATTACTATTCAGGCTGATGGCACAACAAAGACTGGGAATGAAAAAGAAGAAGCCCCAGCCAGTGAAGTGGGCTGGATGACCTCAGTCAAAGACTGGGCCGGGGTCATGATCTCAGCACAGACCCTCACCGGCAGAGTTTTGGTGAGTCAAACATCCACAACCCCCTCTCACACTCACATTCAGAGCACATGATCCTCGTATCTGTTCATTTCTATGAAGTATGTAGTGGCCACCTGAGAAAACATCACAATTAGTGCACTGCTGATGACGCAATATGACTGCTAGACCAAACCCTGTTCAGATGGTAATTGTCCCTCAAGGCCCTGACATACTTCAGATAAGTTCATTTTGCATTCTCTGTTTAAGGGCAAAAAGACGTTCAAAAAGGCTGAGTGATGTTATACTGTTTTCAAACACTCCAACACCACTGTGCTGCAGTAGACAGGGTTGTAAATGTGTCCCTAAACATAACAATGCTAGTGGTTGTGAGAAAAAACTCTTTCTTAAACATCTGGCAATCTGTCTTTTCCAGCCTGTCACATGCCGCATGAGAAGTGTCATATTTTACATTTGTTTTCTATTTGCCATATACAGAATGGCAGAATACAGAATTGTATATTTAAAGTAAACAATGTTTAGAACAGCATGGTGATGCTTCTCTTTTTTTTTTTTAATTGGACTTTGAGCATTCATACATTGAACACATCTGTATCAACTTTGTTACTCTACCCTCTATTGTTTTCATGTTGCTAACTTGATGTTTTGGATGTTGTTCTGCTGTACTCTGTCTGCTGTGAATATGGGTTTCAGAACTTGCCCACTGATTCCTCAATCTCCCTCGGCCAATGGTAGCTCAAAGTTATTTAGGAGCCAAAACAAACCCCAAAAAGCTTGCTTTGGTGGGCAATTTCAAACTGCCAAAACAAACTTCTTTTTGGCTGGATTTTGTTTGAATTCATGTCATGTTTGTTCATTCTTCAACTTCTTTTGGATTTTTATTATTTACAATGATGGCAAATCCAACAAGTTCAAAGGTAGTGTTTGCGAACTGGAAATACAAGCACCCTTTTCCCTTTGCTGTGGTGAAAGTAGGGGTGAGCGATTAATCGAAAATGAATCGAAATCGACATTCAGACCTGATAATCAATCAAATTTTTCGAGGACGATTTTATCAATTACTTTTCCCTCGCTCTATTAAAGGCTGTGGCTGATTTCTACATGTGCGGCCACTTTGCAGCCACATCTGATCTCTAAATCAAGTAGGACGATGGACTCATTCTTGAGTCTTACTTTACTTATCATTAATCATAATCCAGCTAATGTTCAATTAATCGAGATTTTGATTTTATGATTTGATTTTCAATAGTTACTTTCCCTGGTAATCTATTACTTTTATAATTATGTAACTTAGTTACTATTTGTGAGAAGAAACTAGCAACTATAACTAATTACTGTTTAAAAGGAATTTGCCCGACTCTGGTTTTTGGGGATTCTGTAGCTGTTTGATTCCGTAATGTCTGTTTTGTTCTCTCATGACCCACTTGAAAATCCTTGGCTGAATTGATCCTTCACAAACCATTGGATTGACAGGCAATCCAGACAATCATAACACTGACATTCTGTGCACCTTCACTGCACATCACTTTCTTTGACAAGCTGAATGGTCAGATTAACCAGGCATAGTAGAGTAACATCAGCGATTAACATGGAAAAAATGTTTAAATGGAAATGTGCTTGTTTAGGACTTACAAAGCTACCCAAAAAATTTGACATACTGTATATTTAATCTTTTCCTAAATTTTAGAGAAATGTATTAAAAGGATTGCCTCACCATGAGCTGTCAACAAATGATGCTGTTATTTGCTGATGAAGACTCAAGAACCTTTCTGTTATCAAACCGATGCAGCTCAGCGATGCAACTTTAATTTGGTTTATTTGGATAAGTGATCATAACCAGTGAACTACCAGAGAAAGATAACAGATTCGATGAGCCAACTTACACTGCATTTGCCTGGAGCACCAGATAAACAATGAATTAATCTTTACAGTCTCTTATAAATTTGTTGATGCATTATTGCCTTGTTTGAGATACTACAGTTTGCGTGTGTTGGTGAAGTATTTGTGGGGTTATGTGGGAATCATTTTATAACATTCTAATTGATCTGAACATTATACTATAGCTTCAGCTTTTTTGTTTTCATTTTCATTTACATCCTGAAAACAGACCTTTATGTCTGCTTTTGTGTGAAATCAGTACGTAATTTATGCAGAAGTTATTCACATTTCCTTGGGGAGTGCACAAATGCGATAGTGGAGCACCACGGCTGAAGCTTGTCTGGAAGCGAGAATTGGGAGCAGGATTCTATTACCTACTGTTATCTTTTTATTTTGACGAACACAGAGGTCCTGTGACAATTTAAGTGCCATCCAAATCTATTTTGTACATATTATATTGGCGATCGATCTAAAAGTTGGCACTATGGTAATGTGCATCAGAAAAGCTGCATCTTGTTTATTAAAAATTAACGTTTACATTTACGAAGTGCTAGAATTTTTGTGTCTGTGTACTGTATTTATTATTGCATGCCTTTTGCTTAGGATCTTTGGAGATTTTTATTTTTTTTTTACAGATGTTCCTATGAGAAACAATTGCCATCCAAATAGGGCCCAAGTTAAGCCGCAGTCACACTTTTCGTCCCATAGACTTTCATTCAAATGCATGCAAATGTGACAGAAAGGGAATGCAAGCTTTTGCTAGCTTTAAGTTTGGTGAACTTTGATCTACAAAATAGCATCACGTGACTGCAGGAAACCAATAGAAGAGCAAAACATGTTTTCTCTGTACAGAAATGTTTAATGTTTAACTTGTTTAATCCCACCCCTTTTCACAGCACCGTACAACAGAATTTCGCAAACTCTTTTCGCAAAATTTTATCAAACTCTCTAGAGGTCAACATTATCCCTAGTTGATGTGCAGGTGTTTTGTTTCATACAGCCTTATTAATATGCCTATAAAGGGATTTTTGGGAGTACAGGGCAATACAGAACTCTGACTCCTCAATGCTCCTCATCACAGCTGTTAGTGCTAGACACGGACAGGTCAATTAACTATGAACAATTGAGTCAATTTACCACATAATGAAGATCATTTACTTTGGGGATGTTATGCAAATGAGAGCAGTCCTACTTTTATGACCTTCAGCAAATTATGGGCGAAGTCCACACATTTCTGTAAGCTGTAAACTAATGTGACAATGGAGTTGTTGCGAGTTGAGTATTTTTCTTCAAGGTCTGCTTCTCATCTTTCAGGTAGGGTGAATGCGGCACCTGACCAGATTGGGAAGCAGGGCCCAGTAGAGCAGTTCGGTCTAGTGTTTCTCTTTCAGTGCGTGACTGATCTGTAATGGGCTGTTCACTCTGACAGCAATTAAATCACCGAAGGAAGGTCACAAAGCACTGCGGTCGCTATTAGACGCTCCCACTCAACTAGTGGCTGGCTGCATCAGCAGACTATGAAATTATCTTCATTAACCTCAGTGGATGGTTCATCAACGCCCAGTTTAGACAGATTTTTCTTCTTGAAGCACTTCCAAAAAATGATTTTCATTTGGATTGTTCTCAGTAGCTATATGGTCATTTTTGGTGAAATTTCAAAAAAGTAATTTATTAAGATTTTTTGTGTTTTTCTGCTCTATGGTGGAATTCACAACCAACTTGGATCTGGCATGGAAATAAACATGGAGATTTAGGCCCCTACATGAAATTGGAGAATGTGTGGATTTCTGTTGAGATTTCAGTGTTTAAATTTGCCTAAAATTGGTAAATCTGACTGCTACTTAATTTTGTTTTAGTGAAATAATAATTTATTGTTCACTTTTATGAACAAAAAATCATTTATTGTAACTGTTTAATGCTGCGTTTACACCAGACATGGAAGAAGCATCAAGCACGATTGATTTCCACGTTAAATCAATGCAAAGGTGCAAATAGACATCCTGCGGCGTGATATGCACGAATAAGGCTGTGCGATTCGCGAGAAGAGTCGCAAGTTCGAAAATCTAAACTTCAGCAGACATTTGTGCTGCGGTAACCAGTCAGGAGCTTGCTCTTGTGGGGGCGTGATTATTACGTAGCGCCTGTTGTTGGTGTCCCGGGGAAAAATCGTCCTGCCAACACTGACAACAGTTCATCAAACTGGGCTCGGCTCAGTCAGAAGCACTGCTGAAAGCTTCCACATCCAGGTTTAGTTTCTGGAGGAATGTATGAGCTCATAGAGCTTGGTGCACCTCTAAAAGTATCTAGTGGACACAGACACACCTCCAAATGTATCAGTGCTGTTTTTCAGCCTTCATAAAGCACATAAACACGGTTATTTTCTCTACAAAATCTATGTTGGCCATTTAGCAACAAAGCTAGAGTCACTGGGCAGACAAAAGCCCTGGTCATCAAGCAAATCCACGTCTGTTGGGAAGTAAATGGGATGCGTGAATGAAGCGGATTGACCCGCAAACAAAGAGTGTAAACTCAAAATGTTTATTTATCTGTGCTTGCCACGTCTGGTGTGAGCACAGCATGAGGCCTTTCTACTGTGAAATGTAAAAGAAATTATTTGAAAGACTGTTGATGACCAAACAAGTCTGTATTCCCATTGACTTTATTTGTATTGAAAATATAAAAATTGTTAGTGAATCAAATACTAACAGGAACATATTATTGACTAATAAAAAAATGTAAAATCAAGGTGAAACTATGTGGCTACAGTTACTTTTCATGTTTTTCATAAAGCACTATTAATTGGGTTTAGGTAATGGTTTAGGTATGTGGTTTTGCTACACTGTAAAACCCAAAAAGTTAAAGTAACTTAGCATTTGAGGAAACCAATTGCAACAAACATTAAAGTTCAAAAACTAATCCTAATGAGTACTGTGAACTTAATCCATTTGAGTAAATAAAGCAATTTAAGCAGAGGAAAACCTGATAAGGTGGTGCAGTGGGTAGCACATTTGCCTAACAGCAAGAAGGTCACTGGTTTGAGCATTGGCTGGGTCAGTTGGCATTTTTGTGTGGAGTTTGACGTTCATAAAGTCATTGTGCTGCACATATTAGGAGGCAGCTGACGTGCAGCGAGGAGTTTGCATCTTTAATAAACTACAACAGTTTGTGCTCATTGAAAAGTAAGAATGATTAATATGCCAGCCAACTGAACCACATCTGAGCCTGATTCGGAGCACTCAGACTTCTTAAACAAACCGGGAAACGTGCCTGCACTCGGTTTGGATAGCATAGTGTGAGTGCACCCTTCTTGTGGTTGGGTATCTGAAACTGTACTCCATGCAATATATTTTACATTTCACAAAATGTAGGCTGAGGCGCATATTTCCAGTGAGCCTGGGTTGTATAATTTTCATTAACATTGGTTTTTAGGCATATGTGATTGATTACTTCAGTAATCTGAGAAATATTGTCTTAATGGCTTTAGTGGTCTGTTATAATCTTCAGTGCAGTTGTATCCCAGCAGGTAGAGCCAGATGCTGTGGTGTGTTTGCTTAAAGCAAAGTAAAATACAAATTAAATGTGTCTTTTATTTGGCTTCTAAAGAATGAATGCTATTGTCATGCTTCCATCCAAGCTATTAAGTTGTGTCTAAACAGCTTAATGGCTTGGATGTACTAGTGGATCACATTTCCTTGTGGTGGAAGATGAAAAGTGATAGTCTTGCAGGAATTCAACTCTTGACTGATGCTTTGACTAAAACACTGTAGCAATGCATATAGTATGCATTTCATTCATAGCATGGTGTCAGAAAATTGAGTTCTCTGTGATATAACATCCTAATCTATAGATTGAGCTGCACTTCTTTGTCGCTTGAGTTTTCCATGGTGTGAGTTTTGGGCTAAGACTAAATCCTGATTTAACTTCTGAATACTGATTTATACTTTTGGGTCCAGTAATCACCGTACCCCACTGTACAAAACCTTGCAGGTAGCTGGCACCATTATGAGCATTTATATTTCTTCATTCTATCAGTGTTGCTCTGATGATTACACATTTAAAACGCTAAAAGGCTGTGTGATTTCTATGTTCCACTGAGTTTCTTTGCCCGTGTTTTGGTTAACCTTTCTAAAATACTCTAGAAATAGCTCAAACTCACAGTCATTAAATGAAAAAAAAGGTGGGGACTGGCCAACATTCAACAACTTTATTCTTAGGGTAAATAGAAAGCGTTTCCTTAGAAAATGTTTCCTTCAGGGCTCTTCTGCAGAACCCATGGCTCAGTCCGACACACATTCATCAGCACTATCAAATCTACCAATCACACACATATTGACATATAGTTGCGTTTTTTTTTTTTGCGAGAGGTGTGAATCAGGGTCTGTGTTAGGTTATAGTAAATTTTGTATGACTGTGCAAAGGCTACGCTAGACCTACTGCGTGCCCTCCATGCAGAAATATAAACTGGCCTTATGTGTCAGTGTACATTGAAAGTTTACTTGGGTTGTATTGAGTCTAGAGTGATGTGTGGCCCTACGATGGCCCTGTTGTTCCTTCAGTGAAGGTCTATGGAGCTGAAGCGTGCCCTAATAAAGTGAGTGGGAGTGTTGTGTCAGGGCTTAGACTGTAACTTAAGCATGCTATCCCCAGATGAAGGCCAGCTAAAGCACTTCATTATTTGCGCAAATCAACTCTTAATCTTTCATGGGCCAGGAGTCTCTTTGCATCCACTCTACAATTATTTCATATCTGTAAATTATAAGTGTTTTTTACATGTTTAACATTTCTCCACGACTTTTCTTTTAACTATGCCTGACGCTTTTTTATTAAGCTTTCAAATTAAGTTCAACTTACATTAATGTAAATCAGTCAGTTTTTTTAGAACAGTATAACAGACTACTTGTATAAAATATAAGATAAGATAAATATCAGTCACTCTTTATCTTTCAATAATGTGTCTTGAGAGGGCTGTGCACAGACGTTTTAAAGTGCAGTTGCCCAAAACATGAATAAGTGGAACAATCCCACAACCTCCACCTCTGCAGAAAGTGCAAGAAATCAAATGTTCAGAGTCAGCTTGACTGTTTAGAGATTGTGTATATTTATGCCAAACTCAATAGACACTTAAGCTGTGTGTGATTATTTTGTTATTTACAGACTATTCTTAATAAATTTTCTTTGTTAAACATTACTTGGGAAAAAAAATTACAGGAGGGCAAATCATTTTCAAAAAACAGTTAAAAAACAGTTCATAACCAAGAGAGGTCATGGTTCCAGACACAGGAGAGGAGATAGTTTTACTTGCCTCTTTCAATATAGAGGATAATTATCAGGAGGCAGAACTTTTGTTACACCAGAGCTGCACAAATCCCCTGAGAATATCATCAGTTTCTGCAAATGAGCAATGCTTTCATCAGCCTCTCTTTGTCTCTCTTTACACTTCTTTTAGTTCGCCATATATCCCTCAACAGAAAAAAACTAAGAAGTAACTTACTAAGAAGTAACATTTTTAGATCTAGTTAAGAGTAATCTACAAAAAGAAACTGTAATATTGAAAGAGACCATTTCAGTAGAGCCAGACAGAATCTGCAAACATTTTTTGCTATTTCTGCTGAGAATTTTGTAAAAAATCTGCGGATTTATGCAGAATGATTTTGGGAGTAAAACTTAACATTTGTTAAAAAAAAAAAAAAAAAAAAAAAAAAATATATATATATATATATATATATATATATATATATATATATATATATATATATATATATATATATATATATATATTATTTTTTTATGTTTTAAATGCAAATCCAATTAGATCCACTAATTTGGTAAACAAAGCAAGTCTGTCACATAATATGTCTAAAGACAGAAAATATTACTTTACAAACTGTGTTGTAAATAAATCAAATGAATGTTTTCATATCAGTCAATAATAATACTGAAAATAATAAAATAATCAAAATTAATATAATTTTACTCCCATTTTCATAAGTAAATAAATAGGCTCAATGTTGGGCTAAAAATATGCGGGAATCTCTGATTTCTGTGCGCGCAGATTCTGTATCGGCCTATGTTTCATTTTAAAATACTGTTTACTTAATTTTCTAAATATATTATTACAATTTATTAAAATTTTTTCTGCATCATTACTCCAGTCTTTCTCTTCATCCTTTCAAACTTTCCTTCTCCGTTTTTTCATATGAATCATATGGTTAATGTGTTACTAATAATTTGGGATGCTTTGATCTCGATACTTGGATCGGATATCAGTTTGATATCGCATATTTTAGCTGAATCGAGTATCAGTGAGCTGTTACCCGATATCGATTTCTTCCCTTTGTGCTGCTGAGTTTTGTAAGTGTCTGCAGATACCGGAGGGCTACGCGCTGTGTCTCAGTGATGCATCAAGCGATTCATTCATGCACCGGCTGTTCTCTCATCCTTCCGACTGAGTTTATGCATCCAACGTGAATACTTTAAATGCTGCGATTAGTTTGTAAAGCCTGGCTCATTGTGGTCAAAGTAGTAATATGGATTTTCATTAGCAAAAAATTATTTAGCGCAATATGGATTGTCATTGACAGAAAATTATATAAGATATCTGATATAAGCTACTCTAAAACATTTTATCTATATTAATATTTTATTTAACAGACCAGTTTTGGTGCTGAAGCATATAAGCAGACCTTGTTTTTAACTTGAGATTTGGCACGGGATTATTTAGTAAAATTGGCTTCAGACAGTTAAGTCTGGGTTAAAGCTGCTTGAAATATCAGGCTTTGCTAAAAGGCTAGTTATTTTAGCAACGATTAGTGGTAATAGGTATCGTGGTACGATAGTGGTAGGCTATTACAGATTCTAAAGAAAAATCTTAATATTTAAAAAGACAACATAAGCTGAACCACATAAGATCAAGGTCATAACAAATGCTCAAATATTGTAGCCTAATTTACAAGCATCATGTTTTAGTTAGATTGTGCCGTCTGTCATATACAGTAGGCATATAGGTCTGTTATTTTTACTAAAGAAGATTTATTTTTTGAGTTTATCACCAAAACTATAGAAACTGTATTATGCTTAAAAAAATGGCTCTGTATCGGTCAATACTCGGAGCATCCCTACTAATAATAAATGACATTTAAAAATTATATATATATAAACATAGAAAACTATTTTTAAAAGAACAGTCCACAATATTACAGCTTTTATTGTCATTTTGATAGATTTAGATCGAAACTGCTGCCTCTGTAAGCAGAAGAGGAGACTTCTTTCAAAAACATGAATAAAATAAATTGAATAAATGCATAATGTTTCCACAACAGTTTACCAGTAATATTACTACAAACCTGGGACTTGGGACTTTACAAGTGTATTTGAATGATGCAATTACAAGAGTAATTGCACATATGTTGCATTGTGGGCCTGTGAGAGTGTGCGCGCGTACGTGTGGGTGTCTGTGTTTATATGCAGCTGTGCTTCAGAGCCCATATGTACTATGAGCTCTTAGCGTGCATGTATAACGTGCGAATGTGTGTGAGTGTGTCTAGTGTGGGCGGATGCATGGACTCGTGCCCTCCATCAGGGTTCTTTTTTGCAGCTTAAATTCGCAATGAGCATCCGCGGACGCCGAGCCCGGCTGGTAACCATAGCAACAGCAGTTTACCTTGGCTCTGTCGTACTGATGTGCAGAACTGGCAGGCTCTTTGGATCCCTCTGCGGAAATAAATAAAAGATTGACAAAGATGAGAGTGACGAGCATCTGTCTGGAAAATGCATTATGTGGAGAGACATTGTTAAGATAAAGCTGGAAGCACGTGTCTTGGTATCATTCATTACGGTTGCATGATGACTTAGAATGTGCTAAGATGTCAGGTGTTTCCCAAAGGGAAGCATTTAATTACTAGATCCATCACAATCCACCTACTGCAGTTTTGTCACGTCAGGCAGTGCTGAAAAATGGTCGGTTATTCTTCCATCTTTTGACACTCACAGTCTTATGTAAATGATGGACGGTGGTGTGGTTTAAACAACATTTCACCCTCATAATAGCACATCATGCATCAGTGGTCAATATATGGCTGCCACATCAGTCAGCGACACTTAGTAATAACCTTTGTTGCGCTGGCAGGATTAATATTCTAGATGAATGTCCCCATGCGCTCAATAAAAAGGAGCCACTCTTTTGTTTTTGTCTGTTTTTTTTTTTTCTTCTTCCATCGTAGTGTCAAGCCATACGCTGGGCTCCCAGATGTGTCTGCCTCAGCCCATCCATCGCACTAAAGCATCATCAGACACCTAAACAAGAATTTGGTTTTGTCGTAAAGGATTACTAAGCAGGCAGGCAGGCTAGGTCTGTAAATGTGATTTATCTCTCTCTCTCTGCATGTGTGGGGGTGGTAAGGACTGGAATAACAAAGACTCGACCGCTGCTGATTGGAGACCAGTTGAGCTTTCTGTCTTTTTAATGGCAGGAGATGGGATTTCGCTAATTGAAGCTTAGCAACAGCTCCCTAATGAGTCGTTTCATACCTTTTTTTTTATTGGTTTAGGTGACTCTCTTTTCACCCGGACAGCTTTATTGGCTGTTTTGGGAGGCAGGGATTATACTGGAGCCAGTTTGCTGAAAGGTTCCTGTTCTTTGTAACACCAGAGGGCTCTCAGTGAAATGAGAACGTTTGCATCGGAGGAAATGAAATGAGTCTCCGCCTATAGGAAGTGTGACTAAAAACCTCCAGCTGCTGCTTGGCATGGTGGCACAATGTGAAGGGCAAATGTGAGGCATTTTAGAGGTTAGATGACATCTTCAGAATTGTCACACACAT